>NC_056728.1:896568177-896654977 GCF_019279795.1 Protopterus annectens | reverse complement strand
TGATGTCATGGAAGATGAGACAGCAATGGACGCAGGACCCAAGACTTTGATAATCAGGCCGACTGAGGGCTATTGCAAGCAGATAACTCAAATGTGATGACTGCAACAGTGAACCATGAAGAACATCATCTGTGCTAACTTTGCCAGCGCACATTTACACTGCTTCTCCAATAATGGAAAAGTACCCAATTTCCTGGTAGTAGGTTTCTTAGCCTCCTTTAAAACCTACTGCACATCTTAAGAAAACAGGTGTCTAAAAGGTATGAAAACTATCATCCAGACAGTCAAGTGAAGAGGTTTCAGGTTGGGGTGTATCAAACAATTCCTGTCTTGTGTGAGCAAGTTCAGTCTGTGAGGAAGTTTATGATACATAAAAAGCCAGTTTCAATAGAAGGGAGAACCACTGCTGTATGGGACAAAAGGGATTGACCACATTATCTTTGTCTTTGCCGTTTGAATCTTTAAAATTAGCCTGGATATCAATGGAAAGGCATACATATTCCCAATGAGAAAAGGAGACCTGGGATGACATATTAACTCACTTAAGTAACTCCCTTATGACAAACCTCAATACTGGAATCTGAAAGAAAGTCTGTGCTGGTGTTGAGTCTAAAAAAGATTTCAAGGAAACACTTATATTTTTTCCTGTTAAGTAAGGGCCAAAGCAGTTACTGTAGTGTCCCTGAAAGCCAACAATTCATAGGTTGGTACTAGGCTATCAGCCCTAGGGCCTATACAAGCCTAGCCATAACAATTCCCTGGCTATTTCTTCCCACATTATTTACTTTCCTGGACCCCTGTCTAGCAGGGTGACTGACGTGATCCCTGGGGTGAATTTCCTTTCTCCCATCCAATCGTCAAGGTTCCTCTTGAAGATGTCCAAAGAGGCACTCTGCTTGACATGTATGGGCAATCTATTCCAGAGTCTGGGGAGTCTCTCGGTCAGGAACCTATCCCTCCAACATGTTTTGTTTATTGTGATGACAAGGTTTAGATCCCTGGAGCGTGTAGCTCTGAGGGATTGGGATTTCTTTAAGTGTAGCATGTCCAACAGCTCTGGGTTTGACATGGCCTTGTATGTTAAGCAGAGATCGCCTCTGAGTAGACGATATGCGACAGAGTATAGCTGGAGTTTAAGGTGGTCAGCGTAGGGCATCCGCTTTAGGCCTGTGATTCTTTTAGTGAGGTATTTCTGAGGCCTTTCCAGTTGTTGCAGATGTCTTGAGAGGTACATACCAAATGGGGCGTTGTATTCTATAATGGGTCTAATGAGGGATGAGTACAGTGGGACAATGACCTCCTTTTTTCTGGATGAAAAGCCCTTCGTGATGAGGTGTGCTACATAGAAGGATTTCCTGACTGTTGTGGCGATGTGGTTATCGAAGGTGAGACCACTGTCCACCTGTGTCCCTAAGTCTCTTATCACACTTTCTGTGTTTAGTGTACTGCCACCTATATGGTAATTCATGGATACATGTTTTTCCCAAAGGGGTAACAATACATTTCTTGGCATTGAGCTTGAGCCCATGGCTCTGGCACCAAGCATCTGTTTCTGTAAGGCCCTTTTGTAGAGTATCCACATCATTTGGGGATTCAATAATGGCTCCCAGTTTGCAGTCATCTGCAAACTTTGTTAGCCAGAGTCCCTTAGTGTTGACCTGTACTTCAGAGAAGTAGATGCCAAACAAGAGCGGCCCCAGGACTGAACCCTGAGGTACTCCACTTGTCACTTGTCTGGAGCTGGATTTGGAGTCGGCTACTTTTACAGTGTGGGTTCTATCAGTAAGCCATTTAGCAACCCATTGGGTGACATAGGGATTTATGCCCAATTTAGTAAGTTTATCTATGATTCCAGAGTGGGGGATGGTGTCAAAGGCCTTGGCAAGGTTTAGATAGGCTGTGTGGACCACCTTACCCTTATCCATGACCTTATCCAGATTTTCTCTGGATAAGGTCAGAGACCTGAAGGAGAAATTCCATTCAGTTCCTTCTAAAGGTCAACTCAGGCTTGAAGAAAAATCCTAATGATGGATGTATACAAACAACATCCCAGAAAGCCAACAATTCAAGATTTTCTCTGGATAAGGTCAGAGACCTGAAGGAGAAATTCCATTCAGTTCCTTCTAAAGGTCAACTCAGGCTTGAAGAAAAATCCTAATGATGGATGTATACAAACAACATCCCAGAAACATTATTAAGACTTCTGCAAAGTTCGGCCAAGCCAAGGATTTAAACTGCCTTTTTTATGCCTTATTTGTTATTCTGGTGAAGTCTCTCTTTACTGAGACAAAAGCGCTCAATAACTGTGTTAATAAAAGACTTCTGTGGATTATAGCAGCTGCGGTGGTGATTACTTGGACTACATCTTTATGTGCAATTTTAAGCCTAGCCAATTACCTCATGTGAAAATCAAACCCTGTACCTTGTACAGCACTTTAAATAGGTCCTACCAAACTCTGGAAATTTGGGATGAGAATCCATCCAACCTCGTGAATTAACTTTCCTCTTTTATCAAATTGTTTAAGGTACTTAGCAGAAGGGCCAAATAATACTTCTCTATCTAAGGGAGAATCCAAGACTTCAGCTTTGACATGTTAAGTCTTGCAAATGTAAACAAGCAAACCTTCTCATTACTGATCCAGTACAGTCATAAGAGCACTTCAGTGTTTGGTTATCTGGGAAACAGAAACTATGAAAGAATTCAAGGATGCTTTAATCCTGAAGGGAGATTAACAGTTAAACCTCCTCATATTTTCAAAAGAATCCAGCAGAATTATGAGCTGGAAAATTCTGAAGGCTAAATAAAATATGCTATCTTCCTCAATCAAAAGCTTCCTCCTCTTTGTCAGAAGGGTTAAGGTTAGCATTCACAAGGTGTTTGGGAACAGATTTTGCCAAAAAACAAACAAACAAAAAAAAAAAAAACTGCAGGGCCAAACTTGAGACTAGAAAATAAATATTTGTGGGTCTTGGGGATGTTATACAACCCATGACTATCAGACTTTTTAGGGGCAGACGAACAACTGCGGGCTGAGGAAAATCCAGATGAAGTAAATGACCATATTTTTGCTGGGATACTAGAATTTCAGTACAGATACTGCTGTATCCAGGACTATTTGCAAGCTTCTGAGCCCCCCAAGCCCATTTGTGTTGGAGGGAAGCTTTCCTAGCTTGTCAGTGTGAGTGGTAAGCACTAGTAGCCTATCTACCACAAGAGGAGTGGTTTATGGCCCGGAAATTGTAGTTTACTCGCCGTTTGGGCAGCTCCATATCTTTCAACTTTCTGGTTTAAAAGTCCATGTTTGCGCTTGTTTCACACCTTTCCTGTAACTAGTCTAGTCCACATACAGATTTGCTGTATCCAGGACTGTCTGTAAGCTTCTGAGCAGTGCCAAAAAGTCTTGTCTTCAATTTGTCCCTTAGATCTGCTAGTTCTCTCCTCTCCTGCACTTATACTACCTTGTAAGTCTAGCACTTTCCCAGACTTCTTGTAGCAATTATTGTAGCACACAAAAGTGCTACCAGCACTAAACGTTCTACAAGGAAACCGCTCCAGTACTTATTAATGCCCACCCCTCCACACATGTCTAAAGTTCAGTTCCATGTGCTTTCTCCTATTAACCTGGTGAATGTGGGCATCCTGAGGCAATGTAGCAACTGCCTCATGTAAACTGAAGACCATCTCCTCTTACCTCCCAACACTCGGACTTCCGAGAGATGCACTTGTATATCCAAACTGGAAGCCACGCACTCTCCAGCCAAGACTGGAATAGCTGGCCAAGAGAAGAAGGTCAACACTTGCTCCACACGGAACACACCAGCACTGCCTTAACATAAAAACACAAAACCACACACCCACCTTCGTGGAGGCTCTAAACAAAAATCTACCCAAACAGCAGAGACCCCCAAGGCAGAAACGCACTCGACCACCACAACACAACAATAATCACAAGATACATAATTCTCTTAAAGTGTGCCACTCAACCAAAGCCCCTAAGTCAAAACAGCATGTCCAATACACTAGTCATAGGTGACTCGATAATTATGCATACTGGATGTCCCACTCACTAGGTTGATTAAGGAGAAAGTAACAGTCAGGATCTGCCACATAACGCACGCACTCATGTCCCTCAACAACAGGTACAAATATGACTCTGTCTTTGTACATGTGGGTGTGAATGACCCAAGACGTACTTCCCTGGACTACATGGAGAGACATGGAGGAGCTCTCGGATTATGTAGCCCCAGTGGGTATGACCCTAGCCCTGAGCAGCCTCTTACCATCACCCAGAATGATACTACAGTACAAGCAGACAATGATTGATTTCAACAACTGGCTAAGTTTCTGGTGTCATTCTAAGGGGATCCAGTATCCGTCTGCCTGGGATGACATGATTGACGGACCTCGATGCTTTGCCAGAGATGGCCTGCATTTGTCACCCCTGGGTTTCTGGATACTGGCCAAAGCTCTTGCCACCCCTATAGTGCATTTTAGGCGCTGTTCCAAACACCAAATTACCACTGGAACAGCTACAAACAAATTCAATCAGAGGGTCATGCTGCTCAACGCTAGAAGTCTAAATCTCAAAATGCACTCAGTCAAAGCACTCCTTAAAATGGAGAATATCGACATGTGTGCTTTAACAGAGACATGGTTCAAGGCAGCAGAAAGAACCCCTGCACTACCAGGCTATAACTCATTCCACACCTTTTGGCCCCAGAACTTGGACCGAAGCTCCAAAGGCGGTGATGTTTCCATATTCATAAATGATGCGCACACCTCCATACTGGTAGCCCAACATTACACATCACAGATACTTCAGATGCAGCTAACATCGGGTGAGACAGTGATTCAGGTCGTAGCCTGATACAAGTCCCCAACCATATCCCAAGACTCATACTCCACGTTCCTAAGCATCCTGAAGAATACTAGGGTCCAACCTAACACACACACATACTGGGAGACTTCAACTACTCCTCCATTAACTGGGAAAACTACTCATGTACCATTACACTTGCCCAACGTTTCTGGGAATTCATTAATTCCAATGCCCTAGACCAGCTCGTTCTTACCCCCACTAGAGGTAGTAACATCCTTGACTGGATCATTACTAACATGGGCGACCATTGCTCTACTCCAACAGTCAACTCCTCCCTCGTTAGATCAAACCACAAACTAAATCACCTTGAAAATCCACATCGCTCCCACCTCCCCGCAAAGGTAACCACCATGAAAAACTTCTCCAAAGCTAACTTTGGGCTCCTAAAAACAGAAGCGGCTAACTTCACGGCACCCATGCAAATGGAGAATAGTTGCATGACTGCCAAATCATACACCGTACAAACACTTACACAAATGCATGGATCTCGCCATACCCAATAGAACCAAAACATTCTCCTCCGAAAAAAAGGAAGACAATCTGGTGGAACCCTGCCATAAACAAACTATAACAGAAGGAGGAAACTGATGCGGAATAACGTGAAGTCCCAAAACTGGAAAAACACTCTTAATCAGCATCAACAAAAAAGTTGAGATCCCTCATCAAATAGCTATGAAAACAGAATTGCAGAAGACAGTAAAGACAACCACCAGGTCTTCTATATTTATGTAAAGAATATCCATGGCAGTACACAGATTTGCCCTGAGCTACTGCACAATGGCACCTCCTAAACAGAGCCAACAGATAATGACAATTATACTGGCTGACAGATTCAGTGCCAACTTTACCCCTCTCTCCTCCACCAAAGGACCAATCACAATACCAGTAGATTGCCAGGCACCCAGTATTACTGCTGCACAGGTGAAAACAGCACTGTCCAAGGCCAAGAATACAGCTTCTATGGGACCTGACAATATCCCTGGCTGTGTTCTATATGAACTACAGAGTGAACTGGCACCTCACCCGTGTCCCCTATTCAAATCAGTCTGACGAGTCTAATATGCAACAGATCATTATGGACCTAATAAACAAGGATATAGGGCATCTCCAAATCTGGATCCCACACAGTTTGGTTTTGTGAAGGGTAGATCATGCCTGCTCAACCTGTTTGATTTCTTTGAGTCAGTCACCAGAGCTGTGGATGAAGGCAAGGTGGTTCATATACAGCCTACCTTGCTCTGGCCAAGGCCTTTGATACCATTCCCCAGTCAGGAATCTTAGAAAAACTCACTAAGCTAGACATCAACCCCTATATCACTAGGTGGGTTGCAAACTGGCTCACAGATAAGAGCCCACAGTGTGAAAGCTGCTGACTCAAAGTCAGACTGAAGACCAGTCACAAGTGGAGTCCCACAGAGTTTGGTCCCAAGTCCTCTCCTCTTTGGTATCTGCTTCTCTGAAGTCCAGACCAACAAGAAGGGACTCTGGCTCACAAAGTTCACAGACGATTGCAAATTGAGAGCCATTACTAACTCCCCAAGTGATGCTGACATCCTACAGAAATGTCTCGCTGAGACCAACGACTGGGGTCAGAACCATGGCTTTAAGCTCAATGCCAAAAAATGTGTCGTCATCCCCTTTGGGAAACACCTATTTCCCATGAATTACCACATCGATGGTAATCCACAGAACAAAGAAGACGTTATAAGAGATCTGGGAACACAGGTTGATAGCAACCTCTCTTTTGACCACCACATTGCCACTGTGGTCAGAAAGTCCATCTATGTGGTACATCTTATTAAGAAGGGTTTTGTATTCAGGAAGAAAGAGGTCATTGGCTCCCTCTACTCTTCCCTCATTAGAACAATCATCGCGTACATTGCCCCATTTGGCATGTACCTCACTACACACCTGCAACAACTGGAGAGACTGCAAAAGTACCTCGCAAAGAGGATCCTAGGCCTTAAACACTTGTCCTATATGGACAGACTAGAAAAAAACAACAATTCTCTGTCTCATATCGCCTACTTAGACGTGATCTCTGCTTGATTTAAAAAGCCATGTCTGACCCATCTCTGTTAGAAATGCTACATCTAAAGAAATCGAAATCCCTCCACATCACACATGCCAGAGACCTCAACCTCATTACCACAATTAACAGAACAAGTTGGAGGGACAGGTTCATAACCCAGAGACTGCCCATGCTATGGAACAGACTTCCCATACGTGTCAAACAGAGCACCTCAATGTCCCTCTTCAAGAAAACTCTTGATGAGTGGATGGGAAATAGAAAATTCAACCTGGGTATTACTCCAGTGGCTCATTACTCCAGTGGCTCTACTCGACAGATCTGCTAGGTCTAGTTGCAGATTCTGAAAAAAATGTAAGAAATCCTATGACAGGCTCATGAGATGGGGACTGGGCAAGGGGGCAGGTGCAGCCTTCCCACTCCATAACTGCTAAGGAGTTCAAGTCGGACAGCAAGAAACCAGCATCCAATTTTTATCTTTACCTGAGGGTTAACTGCAGACTGGGCAGAACTAGAGGTGGGATCTTTAGGAAAGGGAATGAGCGCTGCATAGAAAAATCAGTCAGTGCTGTGATACAAAGAATCCTCACTGTATCAGTGAATAGATGTAAATTTGTGTGAACAATATATGCAGAATAACGTTCAGGAGGATTGAGATGTAAAGAAAGCTAGGAATTGAGCAATTTATGTAATGCTGTAGTGAATAGCTGCCGTGAATAATTAATAAAAGAAAATATGTATTTAATGTATAATGCATGCATGTATAAGAAAATGTTAATCTGGCTTGTTTTTCTATTAATGCATGCTTGCCTGTGTCTTAAATGACAACTTGATAGAGGTGTTTAAAAAACAAAAAAAATATTTACTGCAACATGTATGTATCTATTTATTGCATTTTTTTCCCAGAATGCAATGACTGGATAGACAGGCTGCCCCTTTTCAGTGAAGGCCCAGAGAGAAAGGCTCCACAGTAAAACAGTTAATACATTTTAGACAATACGCATAAAAAAACACCCTTTATCAAACTAACACCTGACAAATCTGGAATACTACCATACATGTGCATAGAACATGCCCCTGTCATTCTCAGAAAAATAAACAAACACTATAGCTACTATACCATGGACATGGTTATTTATAGTCCCATTTCCAGCTACTGTTACTATAGATGTACTTCATAGAAAAAGCAAGATATTTCTGTTAGCGCACACACACTCAAAGTGCTCGGTTTTAAAGCTTGATCTTCATCAGAGATGAGTGTACATGTTTGCAGCCTAACAAGTTAAGAGACAGCTGCAGTACAGAGCTTTTGTAGCATGTCCCTTACAGGTCATCAGCCAACAAGAACAAAATTAAATCACAGTACTGGATAATGGTTTCTATGATCACCTGATTACTATACACTACTGATGTGTCTAAACAGATTATCTGTTAACTTCTCTACTGCCACACAGTATGTATTTTGCATTTACACTGTTCTGTAGTCCCTTCTGACACAGACTACTTAATAAATAAGTGAAGTGTCATGCAGACGTCACTCCCACTGCTCAGCGCATTCTCAGTGAGTTTTGGCCAAACTCAAGTGCATTATAAACATTTAGCACGTCTATACGTCTCAACTGTACTGAATTTCCTCGGTAAAAATTTTTTTTTAAACTCCTGACATCATCATGTGCAGGGTGCGATGACATCAGGGTCACGAGGCTGCCCAGCCAATTTAAGCATATCTTCCTCCCCCAAGCTCCTTCCAGGTCAAAAATGTAATTTAGAGCTACTTAATGTTTTTTTCCAGCTGCTATGTGCTAGTGTTACAGAAACGGCACTGGCATTTAAACTTGCAGGCAGGCATTACATTAATGGCAGGAGAAACTCGGCTGCTGCTACGTACTAACAGTCGCTATGTAGTGAGTATTACATTTACTCTTGTTTTATTTTATTTTAATGGCAGGAGAAATTCGGCTGTGTGGATTACATTTATTTTGTTTTAATGGCAGTTGAATCTCAGTTGCTGCTCTGTACATAAACATTATTGGCTGGTATATTTTGTGTGTGGATTACATTTAATGGTATCAGCAATTCAAATTCAACTCGCAAAGGTGTGTGTGTGTGTCTGAGTGTAAATGGCCCAGTTAGGTATGACTGCTGCTTAGAGCCAGTCAGACTCAAACCCTGTACCTTGCATACAAGGAGCAAGAGCCTAAGCTCTCTTACCCATTCCACCACTTGTGATTCAGGTCTGGAATGTTTGGCTCATAGGTTTGGTCTGTTCCTCTTAAAATTTCTGGTTTTCTGGCAAATCCATGAGAACTGACTTCACTAAATAATGACAGCCATTTAAGTTTCAGTCTTCCTATATTTCAGGAAACGCACGGTAACCCAAAACATTTTATTCTAGCAGCTTTTCTAAGATTAAACATGCAATGTTTTAAATGTGTCCCTGGTTTTGGGCCATCGTCGTCGTCCCCCAATAAATTTTGGCTTTTTCCAGATTTCTTGTGCTGTGTAGTTCTTCAGGGGGAGAGAAGTTTAGTAAGTTTAGTGTTGCTTATGCCAAGTCTGTTTGTGTTGTTAGTAGCACAACAGGTAGAATACTTGCTTTTGATGGATAAGGCTGTGGGTTCTACTCCCACAGTATGTAGATGGACTGCTGATACTGTACTCTGTTGTACTTTTAAAGGGGGTGGATGCTGCAGTCCTGAGAATGTCCTCTTTGCTATTTATTCCCTGTTGCAATATTACTAGCTTATCATTGTTTTAATTAACATAGGCAATTTATTCCTCAAGGGCAACAAGCACTTTATTTGTAGATGCAACAATGAAATATAAAGTTGATTGCTACAGCAAACTCTTCATTAGTTACAGATCATGCAGATCTCTTTTATGATGGAAATTTTCTGAATCGGGCAGTTTTGTCATTATTGGTTCATGCATTTTGTTTCACTGCTTCCTGGAAAAATGTTCAAAACAATAAATTTAAAATGCACATTAGCAAGTGTGGTGTATTATACAAGGAATGTAATTTAATGCAATCAGTAAGGTGCAAAGAACACATGTGTGCAAGGGGCCTATGATTTGAAAACAGCCCAAAGGTAATCTTTATCTGCCACTGGCCAGATGCATTTTCTTTGAATGTGGGTTTCAATGATGTTTCAATGAACGTGAGTTTCAAGGGCAGAGAAGTTTTAATGCTATATCTATTTTTATTATGAGATTGTACTGCTTTGTTTAGCAGATGTGTATTAGTGTTTGCACTATAAAATGTAAAACAAAAGTTTTAAATGAAATCCAAATAATCATTGTAGAAGTAAAGCAGTACACACATTACAGTGGTTTATGGTAAATGAGGTGAAATACAAAGAAACCAAAAAAAAAAAACAGGTATAAGCTCCAATAACCATAGGTTCATAGAGTAGTACTAAGCTAACTGCCCTTGCGAGCCATTTTAAGCCTAGCCAATTATCCCTTGGGAGACTCAAACCCTGCACCTTGTGTTTGTAAGGCAAACACTTTAACCATTAGGCCACCCTCCCAAACCTCAGACACCGTAGATTAAAAATCACCAGTGAATTTATTCTGGTACCCCAGCTTTTCGCCTTGAATGGAATGTTTAAACACCACAAAATCACTCTATTTATGGACCAAGTGCTACTTAAAAACAGTTAACCAATCTGTTAATCAG
This sequence comes from Protopterus annectens, assembly GCF_019279795.1. Taxonomy (NCBI): domain Eukaryota; kingdom Metazoa; phylum Chordata; order Ceratodontiformes; family Protopteridae; genus Protopterus; species Protopterus annectens. The sequence goes on along the minus strand of NC_056728.1, from coordinate 896,644,389 downwards.
CTAAATTGATATATAAACTTAAAAGAACCTGCATCCCAACCACACATTTAAATATAAATATATTATGTACATTCAAAAAATTCAAACTTCTTTATCCAAACTCTTGGCTTGGATAAACAAGTTTGAATTTTTTGAATGTACAAAATACATTTCTGATGTTTCCAGGTTGAAAGGTGTGAGCACGTCTGATTCTTCAAAAGCAAATAAAAAGTAACACAGTTGGATGCTCTGTCAAAATAAACTGCACTTTATAAACCGGGACAAACCAACTGTGATCCAAAATAAAATCTAGTTAAATGCTGTAGTTCAACTTATCACCAACATTTAAACAATACCTAATCAATTTATGGATTTGGTTATACATCTATACTACGATGCAATACAGAAAATTAGCCTTCCTCTCTCTAGACTTCTTCAGACTATGGAATCCACTTTCAAACAAACAGTTACAGTTACACACATGACATCATTATCCAGAGATAGCAATTCTTAATGTACAGTGCTGTAAATCACACCTTTTAAGAAATGCTCTTAAATTTTCAACTTTATTTTGCCTTGGGGTTTAGACACATTTAACCTCCCCCAACAGCAATATTCCTTCGCATGTCTAGACTGGATTTCACTAAATCAGTAACAGAAAATGTAAAGTCACTAAAATTAACCTCAATTCATTGAATATCTAAACATAGCACTCTTTCCACTCACATTGTCTGATGCATAGATATAGTCAGACATGATGCTGTAACTTGTGATGTTTTACCCAGCATTATAAATAGCTAGACTGTTGCCCTGCTGATGTGGTGCCCTATAACAAACTGTAGAGGGAATAACTGCAAGCAGGGTACAAAAAACCTGGCAAGACTGGGCAGGTACAAACTGGAATAAAATGGCAAAGGAGCCACAGAATGGGGGAGAATAAATAGAAAGGGGGGTACTAGAGTGAGATAGGGCCAAGAAGTTGTTTGGACTACATGTTAGAGACCCTATTTTAATACCAAGTACCGAAATCACAGTACAGACAATGAAAAAGACACAGATGAGTGTTAAGTGAAGAGTTTTTACCAGAGTCTTGAACAGACACTTAAAAAGGGATAATTAGTGGGGTATGTATATTAAATACTGCAGGACAACTATTAGAAGACAAAACTAGAAAAAAACTGGAAGGAAGACTGGAAATTTATTTTACAAAGGAAAACTGGGAGGATATCGGTATGGTTCACAAATATGAAAAGTATGAAAAGTTGGCAAAAAGTATCTTTATGCCTCAGACTTCCAACTATGTACTTAATTATGTACTTGAGGAAAAATTGTCAAAAGTGTGGTGGGAAAGACAGGTAACTGACAACATGTTTGCTCGGAGTGCAACATGTTGGTAAATTTTAAATATTCCCTCAGAGTAGTTTTGTCAGAAATGTTAGGAGAGCAAACGGTTGTAACTAGGGGAATGATTATTTTCAGATTGGACACAGTCTGAATTTCCTAAATATAGTAAGGCTTTATTAAGTTTAATGGTACTGTCTGCCAAAACAAAAACAGAAAATAGAAAGCAAAACTGATATAAACTGTGGTTGAAATACTGATTATTATAAAGGTGATAAAAGAACTACAGGTGGGATCATTACAAAAGGCAAGGAGCAAATCACACAGAAATACATGGAATTTGTAGGAGCGATACATGCATAATCATGTACAGGAGGCGGAGTGAAGTACAATGTAAAGCACAGATGAAAATGTCCGATACTTGGTTAAAATAAACTGTACATACTGCATGAAAATATCATTACTTTTTTCTATTAATGCATGTGTAGCTATGCTGCCATGCACATTGTAATAAAGATAAACCGCTAGAAAGCCAAACTGCAGAAATAAATGATCTAATATCAATCTGTATATAAACAAAGATAAAAAAAATAAAGGACAAGTATGGTATTAAACAGGATTTTATTATTATACAACATCTCCATAAACTTTTTTTTTTTTTTAAAGCAGACTATTACTTACCATGGACCATCTTAGCAATAGCAAAGAAAAGGATCACTAAGACTGGAGGAAGAACTACGGTCTTGATTTCAAAGAATCTCTCTCTTCTCAGTGAAGTTAGGCAAAGAAATTATCTACAGAAACATGTCAACTTCATACTCCACTACTACTAATCCATGGACTAAGGTATTGAACTTAACAGAATTGTTGAACCAAGGTCCACCTCACATATTTGTTTAGTCATAATTTTATACAATTTTAGTTGCACTGGTAAATTTATTTTGCCATAAAAAAAAAAAACTCTGCCTTTCAAAACACTTTTGGAATTGGTTCTCACATACTGTGGTTTGTATATACTACACAGTTATAGCTCTTAAATCTATTTGAACAAAAATCTGTTAGAAAAGTTTGCATTTTATCCTTTTTGAGTTGGAATAACAAAAAAATATTTTAATAAAAAAGGAAAAAAGAAGTTATGTACTCATAACGTTCCATGTTTGTTGTCCTTCATCTCGCCTTCCTTCTTGCTGGTTGGGTTTGGAGCCAATCCTTGGCTCCGACTCGGCCGTACAGTATAGCTTGAGAGCTTCTTACTGGCTCGAGGCTATCCCCTATCCCAAGATGCCTAGCGGTAGTTACCCAGACCTCGTTTGTGATAACCCACCAGACTACATAGGTCCAAATATTACTAAACGTACTAGGGAAAGAAAGGTGCCTGCATACGAGTGTGTAAGTATCAGCAAGATAAAGGCAGGAAAAAACAAGGTACAACCAACTGGTAAGCATAAGGGAAGCCAGTGTAGCCAAACAAAAAAAGAAGAAAATTCCTCTCGATCCTCCAGGAGGGGGAAGGAGGGTGGGATACAAGAAGGAAAGCGAGATGAAGGACAACAAGCATGGAAGGTTATGGTGAGTACATAACTTCTATATGTTATGTTGTCCCATCTCGCCCCCTTCTTGCTGGTTGGGACAGCATCTCCAGCACCTAAATCTTGGGTGGCTCACTGGAAAAAGCAATTCAGGACCAATGAGAGACAAAGGTATAGAGATTAGCCCATGTGGCTGCCGCACAAATAGTATCTAGGGACAGTTTGGATTGAAAGGCAATAGAAGTAGCCAAGGCCCTGGTTGAGTGTCCTTTAATTTTTCCTGGAAGTTCTTTATTCCGTAAAGCGTAACTGTAGGGGATAGTGTTTGACAGCAACTTTGATAAGGTCACTTTAGACACTGGACAACCTTTCTTGTTGTCTGCAAAGTATATAAACAATTGGTCAGATTTTCTGAAATCCTTAAGTCCTGTGTAAATAAAAACGTAACTGTCTATGAACATCCAATTGGTGGAGCTTCTGCCTTGTTGCCATAATTGGGGAAGAATACAGGATGCTCTATAGATTGATTTAAGTTATGCTCTGAACACATCTTGGGTAAAAAGGAGGGATCGGTTCTGAGAGCAAAACTCTTGTCTTTGTGGAAAATCAAATATGGGGGATGAGTAAATAAGGCCTGTAACTCCGAAACCCTCCTGGCTGAAGAAATGGCGGTTAAGAAGAAAGTCTACCAAGGTAAAAACTTTAGAGGACAAGATTCAGCTGACTCAAAGGGAGGAAGAATGAGAGACTCAAACTAGATTTAAATCCCAGGGGGAAGATGTGCTCTTATTGGAGGCCTTAAGAGGGACGTACCTCTTAGGAATGCTTTACATAGTCTCTGGGACATGATGTTAGATCCCATTTCTCCTACATGGAAATTAGAAATGGCAGCTAGTTGGGACATGATGTTAGATCCCATTTCTCCTACATGGAAATTAGAAATGGCAGCTAGTTGTAGCTGCCGCCGCTCCTCGTTCAAATGTTTCAGCCAGGAAATCCAGAATTTTAGAAATGGGGCAGTAAAAAGGATCAAGGTCATTCTTTTTTGCCCAACAAGAGAACTTCTTCCATTTACTAGCATAAAGTTTTCTTGTAGTGGGCTTATGGGATGAAATCAAAATGTGGAACTGCCGGGGAAACATCTGGGATCCTGGCTAAGACCAGAAGTGGAGAAACCAAGCAGTCAGCTTCAGAGTATTGACGGAAGGGTGGCGAGCACCCGACTGACGTGTCAAGAGATCCAGAACTCCTTGCAGATGAGAGCAGAGGAATGGGAACCAAATCTGTCCAGGCCAGTAAGGAGCAATGAGGATTAACTTGCAACCCAATGACTGAGCTTTCTGAAGAACTTTGGTGATCAGAGGGAAAGGTGGGAAGGCATAAAAGCAGTCCCAGGGGCCAGTCATGAACCCTGGGTCCCTGGGTGACTGTCCTGGTGGTGGGACTAGGGCAAAGTAGCTGCTGCATTTGTTGTTGAGGGGAGTGGGGAGAAGATCACAGCATGGTTGGCCCCATTTGCTAAAAATTAACTCTGCAACTTCCTGTTTCAGGGACCACTCGTGAGACATTAGAATAGCTCTGCTGAGCTTGTCAGCTATCACGTTAGATTTTGGGAAGACATCTATTGCCATACTCTTAGAACCTCTCTGCTCAAGGGATAAGACCTGGTTCCTCCCTGTTTGTTGATGTACCATACAACTGACATACTGTCTGAATCGCTACAGTCCCTGTAGGAAGAGAGTCTTGAAGTGCTTACAATACCAGAAGCACCACTTTCATCTAAAACATTGATGTGCAAGTGGTACTCGTGTTCTTATGAAGTCCCTTGAACAGTCTGTCCTAGATAATGCTCCCCCACCCTATCTGGGAAGCATCTGTTTCACTGTGGCTACAGGGTCGGGGGCTAGAAACAGCCTGCCCAATGATACCATGGGGGGAAGTGAAGCCACCATGCTAAATCCTTCTTGCAAGACTCCATAATCCATATCTGATGTGACATTGGCAAATCCTGGAATGACCACTGAGCAAAAAGAAGCCACTGCCAAATTCTCATGTGGAAGCACGACCACCAGAGTAATCACTGCAGCCATCGAGCCCAAGAACTTGAGGACAAATTTTGCTGAATTCTCTTGTTTGCCAAGAGGATTGAAATTTGACAATGGATGGTTAAAACTCTTTCATGGGGCAGTTTTGCTATCATGGCCCTTGTGTCTAAATCTGCGCCTATAAATGAAATATATTGACAAGACAACAAGGTAGACTTTTCATAGTTTACGGCGATGCCTAGTTGTGCACAGGTGTGAATAGTGGAGTCCCGTGGCTCGAGTTGATGCATGGTGGTGGCAGTGAGAAGCCAGTCGTCTAGATATGAAAACACCTGGAATCCTAGACATATCAGGTGAGCCGTTACTACTGCCATACATTTGGTGAACACCCTGGGGACTATGGTGAGACCAAAGGGCAGAGATCTGAACTGGTAATGACTGGCACCCAACCGGAAGCGCAACTACCTCCTGGACTACCTGTCCATTTTTATATGGTAGTACGCATCCTGGAGATCAATAGAACACATCCAGTTGTTCTGACCCAGAAAGGGAAGAATGGACTGCAGTGTTACCATCTGGAACTTCATTTTTTTGACTGATTTGTTGAGTTCGCCGAGATCCAAAATGGGTCTCCAGTCCCCTGTCTTTTTAGGAACTAAAAAGAACCTTGAGCAAGTGCCAGATTTGATTTGGTCTGTGAGGACTTCTTGGATGGCTCTTTTTTCTAGCAACCTTTGAACCTCTAGGTTTGCTTCATCCCGAAGACTGGGTGGAATGCCTGGGATTGCATTTTGATTTGTTGGAGGGGGTGGTTGGGAAGAAGGGAATTTTGTAACCCCTGGATATTAATCAACAGTATCCAGGTATCTTCCATGATTGTTTGCCAGGCTTTTGGGTACTGGGATAATCTGCCCCGACTGCCTACAGAGACGGACAGTCGGGCCTCCTTTCAAGAGCGCTGAAAAAGCCTGCCAGAGAAGGTATCCCTGTCAGCCTGATTCTGTGGAACCCCCCTGCCGTGGGGTCAATGTCTCCCATTGTTGTTTCCCCCTCTGCCCCTGGGGGAACTGTCTCCACATGTGTCAGGAGAAACTCCCTGGGATTTTTTGAACCACATCTTCCTGCTCTTCTGACCCTTGGGGTATGGTCTAGAGGGGGTGGAAAAATGTATTCCCACGGCAGAGAGAGTTTTGCCAGCTCATTCACACCTGGTAAGCATATCTTTTGCCTGAGGCCTGAACAGCGATGAGCAACCAAAGGGAGTGTTGGTAAAGGAGGACTTGAAAGGCTCTGCAAATGGACAAGGGCACATCCAGGAGTGCCCGCGCAAAGCAACTCCTGTGCCTGCTGCCCTACTCACTCCATCTGCTGCGTAGGATATCAACCACATGGAGGAGTTAACTACAGATGTCAAGGTCGCAAGCTGTGAAGCCACCTTGCTCGCAGCTCCTTCACCTTTATGATCCTGTAGAGTATCTGCTAGCTCCTTCAGGAGATCCCTTTGAAGGCATGTAAAGTGAGACAAATAACTCAGCAGCCTGAGAGTAAAAGCCGCTGAAGCAAACATACACTTCCCATACCTGTCCATCGTAGGAGACTCTGTTCGGCGGATAGACAGAAGAAGTCTACGCTAACTCCTTCTAGGTGGCTGCCACCACCATGGCATCAACAGACACACCTTTTGATAGAAAAGACCTATCTTCTGGAGTAGTTATAAATTTATTAGGCCTCCTCGGAACTGGTTCCATAGTTTCTGGGAAGCTCCAGGCCTTTCAACTCACCAAAGCCAGTAGAGGTTCGAAAGGAGGGGACACCCAAGAGGTGGAGGGTCAGGAACCAAATGCATCCTATTTGTGTACCTAATTGTGTGTACCTACACAGACTCGTCCTCAGAAGGGGCAAAGGATTTCCAGCCACCCATCTGTCTAAGGATTTCCAGGATGTCTGAAAGAGACTTCAGAGGATGACCGTGGGGAACCTTCAGAGTCCTCCAAGTTTGTGTCCGAAGTGAAGGACTCAGGGGAGTCCAAATGCTTCCTCTTGCATTTTCTTTTCCGAGGAACCTCCTCTGAGGGATGCTTAGGGGAGGTTTTGGAAGAGGTGAGGTCACCCAATGGGGTGTCCTGGAGCATGGGTTTCCTACACTTCGGGGGGGGGGGATCAGAGACAGACACAGGCACCAAAATAGGAGGAGTCAATGGAGCAGAGGGTGGAGCAGTCTCAGGGGACAGCAAGCTCTATCACCCCGAAGGCACCGCGGTCTCGACCCCAAAAGAGAGTCTAGTATATGGCTGAGTCGCCCAACCAGCAAGGAGGCAGCGAGATGGGACATCACACTGAGTTTTGTGACCCCCCCCTTTTTCTAAAAAAAAAAAAAAAACTAGTTGTTAAATTTCCTACATCACAGGGAAAAATAAATAGTAAACTGTTAAGATCATTCACCACTCTGCAATTTATCTAGACATTATTCACTGCTGCAAAAACCATATCAAAGAACACCTCAAGCTAATCTACAAAGATCGTTGCATATGCAAACATACAAATAAATAGCAAATAGCAATGGTCTTTTTTTCCGATTATCCATCTTCCAGTTCTATTTTGTTAGCAGAATTACAAGAAAGGATTTATTTCATGTGTACTGTATATTTTCAACACAAATGCACAGTTGCACGTTTAAACTTGGAAAAACTAGGGACAGATCAAACAAAGTGAACTGGCATAGGAGTCACATAAAATAGCTCTTCTACTAAATACAGATACCAAAGTCACTTACTCCAACAGCTATCATGGTGCTGTCCGGCCTCCATTCAGCTTGCCTGTAGAGCCCAAACTGGGATGACGCTTTGGCAGATTCTTTATAACTCACAATTAAAATACTTGGCTGATGGGAAGAAAAAATTATAAGACTCGGTTACCAGAAAGCAGAAAATGTTTAAAAAGTAATGGCATTACTAAACTATTTTCACTCTTGCAACATCAAGAAGTTAAAATAAATGTACTTATTTTTCAGTTGTAGATCCAGTTATAAAGAAAAAAAAAATCTAACAAGCTTGTTTCAAGGGTGAAGATGCTTTCTATCATTGCTATATAAAGGAGGTTTCATGAAAGTTTAGCCAAAGTAGTCTTAACAGTACTCTGCAATTCTGCTCGACTTCAAGAGTTCAACAAACAAGATTAAAAATTAAAAAAATTTAAAAATTAAAAAAAAAAAAAAAAAAAAAGAAAAAAAATGTACAAACCCAAAATACAGTGACCTACTTAAACATGTCATAAATTAAACGACATAATACAAAACAAAGGTCCCATTTAAGTGGCAGACAACCATATACATCTGGAAATACTATGCATAGATATGAGTGCAATCCAGACTCTACAGCTACACAACACCAACAGCACTTATTCATTCTCAGTTACTTACTTTACCCTACTCGGGGCCACAGAGAAGAAAGAGATGGAGTCTATCCCATGAAGTGATAGGCAAAGGCAGAAAAACAATCTAGAAAAGGATGCTGGCAATTCTACAGACACACATTATGCACAAAAGGACATTAGAGGACCACCAATTTAACTACTTAAAGTCTTGTGGAAGAAATTTCAGAGCACCTGCCAGAAACCCAGAGACACACATGGGAACTCTCCATACGAGACGCTCTTAAAAAAGGAACCAAACCAAAAGAGAAGTCATGTGTGAAAAAGCAACTTCTAACAATTGCACCAGTGTGCCACCAGCACAAGACAAATTGTGAGGCTAATGCCCAAACTACAAAAAGTGCTTGAACTAGCATGTAGAACTTTGCCAAGCCACATCTCAGAGTGGAACCATGAAAAGGCTACAATGCAGTAGAAGTGACAGATAAGCTAACCACTCACGTTAGTAAGTGCCACTGACAGGACCCTTCCAATATGGTGCTTAAAAGTGTTAAGTTTAGCTACTGCAACAGATACTCGACAAACGAATTTGCCAACTTTAAAGAAGACTTGAGCAAAAATGAAGTTGGAAAATATGACTGAGGGTACCTGTTTCTGGTCAGTGAAGAACAAAAATGGGAAAAAAATGAAAACTGAAGAAAAAATTCTATAACAACTTTTTCTTTTGAAGACCACATGTTGAAACTGCCTGAAGTAAAAAAAAAGAAATAGATCTTGAAGTTAAAACGAGAATTTGGATAAAACTATATATATATATATATATATATGGAAGTATATAATATATTACTAGTATTATTGCTATTATTAGTATATTGATGGAAGTTTACAGGATTATATTTAACACGCATTTAATTTACTAACAAGGTAGTGCAATGATCCCAATGGACCATTTGCAGGCACAGCCCTGGTGAATAGGATTACATAAGAAATTAACACAAAACACATTTACAGATATAAAGGTATGCTAAAACGTATCCATATTTACTGATGCAAGAATATGCTACAATGTTTAGTTCAAAAAGCAGCTTACACTGTCAAAACATGGATGGAAAATGGAATCATGTTTAACAGAGCTTTCTGAAAAAGATGTAGCCATAATGAATGCAACATTTTATGTGACATGGATTGCAACCTATTATTACATGGAGAGGTATTAAGACAATAGAAGAGGTAAGTGTGAACAGTTGCAGGAAATTATATCAAGGGGAGAAGACAGGGAAATGGTTAGAAAGGCACTCCAGAGATGAAAAAATGCCCTCTGTAATTGTTCATTTGCTAGTGACAGCAATAGCAATCAAAAGTAAATATCCTGAAACATAGGCAAAAATCAGAGGAACTCTGGTCTACAAGCAGCTCAGAAAAGAAAACTGAAGAAAGCAACTTCATGGCTTTTAAGAAAGAAAATTTGCAAATCTGGACAGGAACCTATCGACTTGCACTTAGAGAAGGCAGTTAGGGTTTTTACAAATGAAAACTTGCAGTCTAGAAAAATACCCAAGGTCAGTCAGTGAAATTCCGGTCATTCCAGCTGAAAGAATTGGTCTAAAACTTTGTCAGAAAAATAAACTGCTGTAACTGAGTGAAAGTTATGTTTATGTAGACAACTTTTTTCCTGGTCATGAGCAGTAAAAGTCAGAGAAAAAGGTCAGAAATTTACATTAGTGTACCAAGCCTTCTTTAAAATACATCTTTCCCAGATAATCAGATCTACTTGGTAGCAGTAATTGCAAAAAATGGACATTAAGTGCTATGCACAGTCACAACACTCCAGACAAGACAAGAAAATCAAGATGAGAATCTATAAATCAGGAGTTAGGAGCTTCAGTGAAATAAATACTTCCCTTCTTTTTATTAAGACTACAAATGGAAAAGACAAACAGTACTGGAAGAAGCTTTGAAGAAGAACAGAATGATGAGAAAATTATCTGTTTAGCATTAGACCGAGGTTACACTGTTGAGTTTCATTCTATGGATCACATTTTTTTCTTTGTTTTCATTGTTCTAACTGCATTAAGTCATATTTGTCTTGCTGAACTGTAAGCTCAAACATCAGCTTCTTGCCGAGATGAAAAAAAGTACTCCAACTTGGAGACAGACTGAGCTGGAGGGAAATTACGCAGTCTGAACGAGTAACCCACTGGAAAGAAACACACTTTATCAAGGTTCTCCACAGTGACTAAATGAACTAATAAACCCTGTCAAAACATTAACTCCAATGCAGTACAGCCAAGACTTCCTTATCTATGGTTAACAGACTACTATGAAACAGGGACAAACCACTTCCACTGTTGTTAGGGAAGACATGCGTCATAACGCGGTGCCAAAGAACAGCACCTGCTCTCATAGGTGAATGTAGATATAGGTACATATGCATCAATTACTGTACAAGGTTTGGATTCACAATAATGATTTTCTAAATGCTCAAATCTTTCGAACAGCAATGGTAATGCAAGCTGTTGAACAAACATGGAGGAAATTAAAAACTAAGAGAATCATTAGTAGTTAAAAATGCTGACTATAAGGAAATAGGCATACATTAAAACACACAACACTAGAAGAAGAAATGTTAGAGGGATAGACTGAAATTGGTCTGCTGGAATGTCAGTGGGTTAACAGACTCAATTGTGCTGAAGGATACCATTATGTTAAGAAAGAAATTGCATACTGTCAAATTACATGAGGCTTGTTTAAATGCAGTGCAACATAATACAATTAAAAATAAAAAGTTCCATATAAGGTTATTATGCAGGAAATGAGAGGCACAAAAGAGGGGGGGTTACTACCCTAATAAGAGGAGCTCCAATTATATTTGAAGAACAAGATAGCTGGCACTGAAGGGGTTCTGGGTTGATATGTATATGGAATACATGTGTCCTTCTCCAAAAAAACGAAAGCAGAAGGAACTGAACATGTCGGTAGAAATGCTAGCCTTTCAACACAGCATGGTGTAAATGGGTGGCAAATAGCACCACACTAAACAGAACAGAGATACACAAACTCTAGACAATGATATGGCAAAAAGGGGAGGGTTGTGAAGGCAAACAAAAATCTTTGGTCTCATATTGTTCAAAAAATAAATGCCAACATAAAACCTGTTATTCTAGCAACTAAGTTAATATTCAACATTCAAGTTATAAATTCAAAAGTCTACAGGGGACAATTTAGGAGCTTGCCATAAGAAAGACTTGGTACAAAAAACACAGAATCACTCATCCAATGCCATTTTGAATTGCACTATACTCCCTGCACATCTGACAGGTTAAGGAATACCCCTCCATTGCATATCGGCTCTAAAGTAAAAAAGAAGATGGAAGGTGTAAACAGATCGTATGCAATGATACCAGAAGCCCACTATTTCTGGTAAAAGTTCAAATTATTTTTATTAATCGCATATAAATGCTCATAAATTATTTTCCTCAGCTATCTTTCCATTTACCCACATAAAAAAAATCATGTTTTACAGACAGCTAAATAAACAATGCCTTTAATAGCACAATTCCCATTCTTCAAATAAATTACCAAAGGTGGATTTTGCAAAACCAAAGTGATGACCTCCAATATGTAAGAGCATGTTGTCAAGTTCCACAATGAATAGTACCTTTAAAATTAAAAGAGACTGGTGATGAAGGATGCTCAAATAAAAACTTAAGATGTCCACCCATTATTAAAAACAAAATTGGGACCTTCACCAAGTAATTCTACTAAACAGAGGTTACTTCTACAAATCAAAAAACAAACAGTTGCAGAACAAAGCTTAGTTCATAAAACCAAGACCGGATGCAGTATGAAACAAACCAAGCAATGTTGATACTAAACAAGTGTTTAATGAAACGAAGCTTTCTGGTCAAACAAACTGATGAAGGGTATGTCTGACCTGAAAACTTTGTTTTATTAAACACTTTAGTATCAGCATTGCTTGGTTTGTTTCATACTTCTACAAATCACACCAGTTTTTTATCATAATGTCCTTAACTTGCCTACAACCTTCACCAAATGGTAGCACCATGTTGTTCATGAACTTAAGTTTAATGCCATAACTGGTAACTTGTAAATTCTCACAATCAGAGCTCAACAGGTGTTTAAATTTGGAACCCCACCCCTGAAGAACCTGCTCACTTATCCTAAAAAAATCAAATCACCTGGATAACCTCTTTCTAAAAGCATCTGTGCAATTTTACCAGGTTCCAATTTAAAATTGGAAAAGTTGGAATACATTGTAGCAGCCCGTACTAGCTGACCTTTAAATATATTCTTTTTAGTGTGATAAGGTTGATTGCTTTGGTAATCTAAATAACTATTAGAAAATGTGTCTTTTCTAAAGATTTTAGATGCAAAAACCCATTTCACTCATCTTTACACAAGGTAACCAAGTTAAATCAATACTAATATACGAATAGGTACTTGTAAACTTAAAAAATGATGAAATACTATTTAAAAATATGGCGAATTGGTCTGTGACTGTTGGTTTCTCTCGCCAAAAGGATAAAAATGTCATCCAGGTAACAAATAAATAACCCATTTCTCCTTAAATTTAGAGTTACACACAAGTCTCTTCCCAGTTCCCAGGCATACATAACTAAATTAGCACAAATAGGGGCACAGCCCCCCAGTGCAACACATTTAATCTACTTGAAAAACTCACCTTCAAAAGTAAAAAGGTGGTTATCAATAATAATTTCCGTTACTTCCACCACAAAATTCCATCTGTAGTGGTGAAACTACAATTTAAGCTAAACCAGTCTTGCCTGATTCCTGACAGAACAAACTTTATCATATGCCATAATAGTAGGATGAATTGGGGATTAAAAAAGTTTTTTCTTAAAAAGTTGACTGTTAACAGGACCTGTAAAATCATCATTTGTTACCTGATCTTGAAACATAACATGAAAGTTCAAGTTCCTTTTAAAAACTTCATTAGCACTTCAGTAGCCCCCAATCTAAAAGAGTGGATGAATTTAAAACCATTTATAAAAAGGGAAAAGTGGGTTTGACTTGTGTCTAATTCTGTGTAATTAAAGATATTAAAACCTTGGGGAGACAACATTTTTCATTCAAAGCTGTACAAATAAATATAGTTAGTCAAGTTATCACTTGTTGAATAAATAGATAAAACTACTTCCGGTTGTGGTGGTTGATTCTCCAATTCTGACTCTTCATCTTGTTCCAAACCACCTTGGAGGCGTGGGCCTGGGGTAAAAAATTATTTTTGTCTATTCCTATTACGTATCTGTTCTGATCTTCTAAGTGGTGGGTAATTAATATCACAATCGCTAGACCCATGTACAACCTGCTCTCTAGTACCTTGGAGATGCTCTTCATGTATTTTATATACTCTCCGAGTAACATCTGAATAACCCACAGCACCAACAACCTGCCCATGCTCTACTCCCTCATGTAACCTTTTGGCAACGGGTAAGCAGTACCTTTAAAATACTCATCCTTGTCCCTAGCAAGCTTTTTTTTTTGTTTTGTTTCCACTCGAAGTTTATTAGTACCTGCTGTTCCACCTTGTTACAGATATTTTCATATTTAGATACATAGAACTTGAATAATAAGTCTTTCAAAATACATACAGTCTGACATACATGCATATTTCTTTTCTGCCCAGCAGGACCAGATACATTTTTAACTCAAGCAACTTTACAAATACATTTTTAACACACGCATCTTTACAAATCAGTTTGATATTCAAATGAGACACAGTTCTTTACAAAACTCCAGCTAGCTATGCTGGCATATGTTACACATGCACTGTCTTACTCCCCTTGGCACAGCTGGCACTACCTCACATCATCACACTGGAGACCACAATGGCTTCCTTCCAAATGTCAGGGTCATACCCATTTCTCCAGTGACTGCTGAAACAGAATGGAAAGGCACTTGGCTAAACTGTCTGCAACACTACGCAGCAGCCAAATTTGGTTTGATACATTTCCAAGCTTTCCATATGTGATCAACCATAATGACAGGACAAGCACCCATTAGCACACTGAAAGTCAGTCAAACATGCAGCTGACCCAGGGCATTTTACCCTACAAAAGAATCAGCAAAAGGATTCGCCAGTGCACTTGTATCATTAACAGGTTATCCATTGCCCTTCAAACAAATGGAGACAGTATCTTTCTCATAACACGTAAAATGTATCCTTATCATAGTGGAGCTGTCAGCCAACCTTGGCACATGGGGATGTCATCTGAAGGGATAGCATAGGTTTTCATTACTCAAGCTTTAGGTTAGCTGAACTTCCATCCGTAGGTACTTAATACCCACGCCTCTCAATCTTCATCTCGAAAATGTGAAATACTACCTCTCATAATGTGGAACCGATGGATAAAATGTGGAACACTTATTAGCAGCTTGCTAACAATCTCAACTAGATAGCTCATAGATGTTTAAACTAGGATACTTTTTACTTATAAAAAGTTCTTTACATGAATTAGTATGATTCAGTATTACTTGCCATGGATATCAGATAAAAAGTCTTTTAACACACTGCAAGTTTACAGATCCTTTCAATGTAGAACTGTGAGGAACATGGGAGTTTTTTTTAAGAATCAAAATGAGGAACTTTCCTCATAATGAGGTACATTTAGTGCATGGATCGTGCTATCCCTAACAGAACCAAGATGCTATCCTCCAAAAAAGGGTAAAATCCCACAATTGGAGGAATTCCCTGGTCAGCCTCAGTAAGAAGCTGAGATCGATCATACAATCCCCCAAAGCTAGTTATGAAAACAAAATCGCCACTGACTCTAAAGACAACCACAAAGCATTCTATAGCTACATCGAGAATCTCAATGGCAACACTCAGATCTGCTCTGAGTTACAGCACAATGACACTAAATATACAGAACCAACTGATATTGCCAACATCCTGGCAGATAGCTTCAGTACTAACTTTTACCCCCCCCCCCTCACCCCCTAAAGGGCCCATCTTTCTACCAGAAGAATGCAAAGTCCCTGTAATCACAGCTGCACAGGTAAAAACCTCACTCTCCAAAGCCAAGAACACAGCATCCATAGGTCCTGACAACATCCCAGGCTGCCACCTACACGAAATACAGAATGAACTCTTACCCCACCTAAGTACCATGTTCAATCATAGCCTCACCTCAGGCTTTATGCCCATTGAATGGCGCACCGCGACTGTTATCCCACTCCACAAAGGGGGGGCCAAAAAAGACGCTGGGAACTACCGCCCCATTAGCCCGACGAGCCTGGTCTGCAAGGCCATGTAACATATCATCATGGAACTCAAACAAAGACATTGGAGATCTCCAAACTCTGGACACCACGCAGTTCGGGTTTGTAAAAGGCAGATCATGTCTCCTAAACCTGACAGACGACTTTGAAGCAGTCACCAAAGCCATAGATGAGGGTAAGGTGGTTCACACAGCCTATCTAGATCTCGCCAAGGAATTCGACACCATCCCCCACTCTGGAATTATAGATAAACTCACTAAACTAGGTATAAATCCCTATGTCACAAGATGGGTTGCCAATTGGCTTACTGACAGAACCCACACTGTGAAACTAGCAGACTCCAAATCAGACTTCAGACCAATAACAAGTGGAGTACCACAGGGTTCAGACAAGTGGAGTACCACAGGGTTCAGCCATGGGTCCTCTCCTGTTTGGTATCTACTTCTCTGAAGTACAGGCCAACACAGAAGGTCTTTGACTAACTAAATTCACAGATGACTGCAAACTAGGAGAGATAATCGAAACTCCTAACGATGTGGACATCCTACAAAAGGGCCTCACTGAGACAGATGCCTGGTGTCAAAGCCATGGTCTCAAGATCAATGCCAAAAAGTGCATCATCATCCCCTTTGGTAAAAGCTCTGTACCCATGAACTACCACATAGGCGGTAGTCTACTTAACACCAAAAGTGTGATAAGAGACCTTGGGACACAGGTGGACAGTAGTGTCTCCATTAATTATCACCAACACCACATTGGTCAGGAAATCCTTCTACGTGGCACACCTCATCACAAAAGGTTTCTCATCCAGAAAAAAAAAAAAAAAAATATATATATATATATATATATATATATATATATATATAAAAAAAAAAAAAGAGGTAATTTTTCCCCTCTACTCATCAGACCCATTAGAGTAGAGTACAACGCCCCTTTTGGTATGTACCTCACAAGACATCTACAACAGCTGGAAAGGCCACAGAAATACCTGACAAAGAGGATTACTGGCCTCAAACAGATGCCCTACGCAGACAGACTAAAAAAAATCCAGCTTTACTCCGTCGCATATCGCCTACTCAAGAGGTGATCTCTGCCTAACATACAAAGCTATGTCAAACCCAGAGCTGCTGGACATGCTCCACTTAAAGAAATCCCAATCCCTCCAAGCTACACGCTCTAGGGACCTAAACCTTGTCAACACAGTAAACAGAACATGCTGGAGGGATAGATTCCTGTCCCAGAGACTTCCCATACTCTGGAACAGACTACCCATCTATGTCAAACAGAGCTCCTCATTAGCACTCAAGAAAAATCTTGATGACTGGGTGGGTAATAGAAAATTCACCCCGGGGACCATTTCTGTGATTCTGCTTGATAAGGGCACAGGAAATCATTTTCTTGGGTGGCGAAAGCCAGGGTACCTTTTTGGCTAGGCTTGTATATGCCCTAGAGCCAATAGCCTAGTACCTACCTATGAACCTATGTGAGAGGTACGCATAGAGCACCTTGCCCTCGAAAATTCAGTTAACCATGACAATGGCAATTTATTCCTATTTCTAGTGTAATTACCTAAGGAAACATAGCTATCAATCAAAGAGTGGATAAAATTATAAAAGGTTTCCCAGTCGTGTTCAATGGTTTTACCAATCATAATATTGGACTATAAAAGCAAACTAAACTTCAAGAACATGGTAATCCAGCACATAAGAAATGCTTATGTGGTTAGGTCTGACCATAAGCCAATCACCCTTGACGTCCACATCCCGCCCCCCAGTAGGGAAACCTCCATAAAAAACTTCTCCAAAGTAAACTTCATGCTACTCAAGTCAGAAGTGACAAACTTCATGACACCCATGCAGACAGGAACTGAAAGTTCGACTGCTGAATCCTACACTAAGGCACTGTAAGAGCACATCCACTTGTGCATGAATCATGCCATTCCAAACAGAACCAGGATGGTCTCGTCTCCTCCAAAAAAGGAACGGAATCTGGTGGTCTCCTGCCATAAACAAACTATACAACAGAAAGAAGAAACTGTTGCAGAAAAGAGGAAAATCCCATGATGCAAAAAACTCCCTTACCAGCCTCAGTAAGAAGCAGAGATCCCTCATAAAAATCCTCCAAATCTAGTTACGAAAATAAAATTGCCAAAGATTCCAAGGACAACCACAAGGCATTCTACAGTTATGTCAAGAATCTAAATGGCAATGCTCAGATCTGCTCTGAGCTACAACAGAATGGCATTAAATACACTGATCCCAAGGATATTGCCAATATCCTGACAGATCAATTCAGTGCCAACTTCACCGTCCTCTCACCCCCAAAAAGAGCCCATCTCTATACCAAAAGATTGCCAAATTCCAGTAATCACAGCCACACAGGTAAAAAACGCACTCTTCAAAGCTAAGAATACAGCATCCATGGGACCAGACAACTTCCCAGGCTGTGTACTACATGAACTACAAAATGAACTGGCATCTCACCCAAGTGTCATGTTTAAATCATAGCCTCACCTCAGGCTTCATGCCCAATGAGTGGCACAGAGCTACAGTTATCCCACTCCACAAGGGGGGCCCATCCACCTTGGATCCCGGGAACTATCATCCCATCAGTCTGACGAGCCTGATCTGCAAAGCCATGGAACGCAATATCATGGAACTTATAAAGAAAAACATTGGCAACCTTCAAACACTGGACCCCCCCCCCCCCAGTTTGGTTTCATAAAGGGCTGATCTTGTCTCCTCAACCTGAATCAGTCTCTAGAGCCGTGAATGAAGGTAAGACGGTCCACACAGCCTATCTGGACCTCGCCAAGGCCTTCAACACCATCCCCCACTATGGAATCACAGATAAACTTACTAAGCTTGGCATTAATCCCTACATCACTCGATGGGCTGCCAACCGGTTTACTGACAGAACCCACACTGTAAAAGTAGCAGACTCAAAATCCATCTCCAGACAAGTGACAAGCGGAGTACCTCAAGGTTCAGTCCTGGGACTGCTCTTGTTTGGCATCTACTTCTCTGGAGTACAGGCCAGCACTAAGGGATTCTGGCTAACAAAGTTTGCAGATGACTGCAAACTGGGAGCCATTACTGAATCCCCAAATGATGTGGATATTCTACAAAAAAGCCTTACAGAAACAGATGCTTGGTGCCAGAGCCATGGGCTCAAGCTCAATACCAAGAAATGTATAGTTATCCCCCTTTGGGAAAAAACATGTACATAAGTGGCAGTACACTAAACACAAAGTGTGATAAGGGACTTGGCGACACAGGTGGACAGTGGTCTCACCTTCGATAATCACATAGCCACAACAGTCAGAAAATCCTTCTATATGGCACACCTCATCACTAAGGGCATTTCATCCGTAAAAAAAGGAGGTCATTGTCCCACTGTACTCATCCCTCATTAGACCCACTACAGTGTATAACACCCAGCTTGGTATGTACCTCACAAGACATCTGCAACAACTGGAAAGGCCACAAAAATACCTCACTAAAAGAATCACAGGCCTAAAGCAGATGCCCTATGCTGACCGTCTAAAAAAAAAAAAAAAAAAACTACAGCTATACTCTGTTGCATACCGCCTACTCAGAGGCTATCTCCGCTTAACATACAAGGCCATGTCAAACCCAGTGCTGTTGGACATGCTACACTTAAATCCCAATCCCTCAGAGCCACACACTCCAGGTATCTAAACCTGGTCATCACAATAAACAAAACATGCTGGCGGGATAGGTTCCTGACCCAGAGACTCACCATACTCTGGAACAGACTGCCATGCCCTCTTCAAAAGGAACCTTGACAATTGGATGGGAGACAGGAAATTCACCCAAGGGATCATGTCAGTCGCCCTGCTAGACAGGGGACCAGGTAAGTAAATATTCTGGAAAGAAATAGCCAGGGAATTGTTATGGCTAGGCTTGTATAGGCCCTAGGGCCGATGGCCTAGTACCCAACCTATGATCAAACATACCAAGCTCCAGCTCTGTACCACTGTTGACCACAGAATCAAATATCATCTAGGACATTGCCTTTCCTTATGGGTACATTAACAACTTTTTTGTAAGATGCTGTCATTAAGGATGCTGTGAATTATTAAATTAATGAGTTAGAAGTAATGTACACCAGGGCATTTTTATGACAAGCGATTAAGCTATGACCATTTAATAAGCAGCCTGTGAATAATTCTAATAAACTCCACATCAGTTCACAATTCCTCCTATCCAGCTATATGTTGGAAGAGTATTTTTGGGATGCATAAATACAGATAACGTGGAATGGAAGGGTGGCGCTATTTCTTTCACTAAATCATGTTTCAGTGATCAACAAAATATATCAGTCTTTAAACGTTTTTGCTGCTTACAAAATCCAAGGAATTACCACTGACAGACCTTGTCACAGCCAATTAATAAATCTTACTGGATCCCATTACCTATGGCAGCAAGCCCAGCAGCCAAGGTTTGAACTCTTTTACATTTTAAGACAGATTCAGCTGAATACAAGATCAACACTTGCAACATTATAGTCATTGTTAAGGTCCACCCATTATAAAGCAGCATGTGCTTTGTGCAACTAGGCCATGTTTTTTTCTTAAAAACCTGCCAGTATGAGATATTTCTGCCATACACTTGGCAAGAACAACAGAGTTACAAACTCCTCTTAAGATCCCAGACAGAATTCATCCATTTAGTCTATTACAAATCAGATTTCCTGTGAAATATGACAAAAGAAAAGGAAATAAAAAAAAACAAAACTCAGAAAAACGTAATGAAAGTAACTAAGCATTAAATATAGGCTAACTACCACTACCACCCAAACAAGCATAAACAAAAATTGTCAACCCTGCTCCTACAAAGGATTAGAGGGTAAACATAAAATAAAGCAAAATGCTAGCAACTACTACCTTCATACTTCTTACCCAAGTGCAAGCAAACAGAAAAATAGCCTCTCACTAAACAAGCTGTTTAAAATCCTTTGGGAAAGGGCATAACTGAACTTTGCTTCTAGATACTAACCAACAGTTAATACACACACGCTTCTTCTAGTTATGAAAAAAAATAAATTAAATTAAAGCAAATACATTGCCTACTACCTCCACACTTCTTACCTCATGCCAGCAAGCAAAACAAAGGAAGCCTCTCCATAACGAAGACATTTTAATTCATTTAGGGAAGGGCAGGATTGAACTTTTGTCTCTAGCCACTAATCATCAGGTATAGTACACACATTTAAAGCATCTTTTAATTTGGCCGTTGTCCCACCACTATTTCAGGCTTTGTGCAGACTTCTTGTAGTAAAATGTTGAGAGGTATATCTGTCAGTAGTGCACTGTTATATACTGTACCGGTAACTTTGTAAAGAGATCACGGTATTAAAGCCAGCCCTAGAGACAGTGAGAGTCTGTTAGGAAACAGCAGTTTTGATGTACTCAGTGGTGCGACTACAGACCAGGTTCTCAATTTTGGTAAGAGGACAGAGATTAGAAATGGGTCTAAAAATCTCATTAGGAATATGAACTTAGGACTTAAGTATTATATAGGCAAGTTTCAATTCTGCATGTACAAACAGCAGAGATGAAACAGAAATTGCCAGTGGTGCCCACTAAAGGGTGCAGACATATTTTAGCCCAAGTAGGGCAAAAATGAAATCTACAACCACACCACGTATCCAGATTTTTTTACCTAAGGTGTTTAAAGAACATTTCTGTGTTTCTTTGAAGTAGGAGAATGGAATCAAAGCCAAGTTGAGAATCAATATCTGGAGTGGTAATGTGGGGGAGTACACTACTGGAGGCAAGGTTTACCTAGGTATTGCTTTGACACAGCGAAGTCCTTCAAATCACCGGTAGTTACAATACGTTGAAGAGGATAGTAAGCAGTTAACATTATTGTCTTCAAGAAATCCCTGCAGTACCAGGCTGTGGTTGCCTGCTTTTTTTCTCAGGAAAGTGATTTTTGCCAATTAAGACCCTAGCGATTATTTTTAAACATGGCAACTTCCATCTAGAAGGCTACATTTCCAGTCACCTCAAGCTTTCTCACACTTTTTCTGAAAACAGCAAAAACTAAAAGGAAACAGTGGGAGACCACAAATAGCAGATGAAATTTAGAAAGAAATAAGATTAGCAGAAGTAAAGAATTAAAATGCATGTCTGGTAAATTACTTCAAATAAATCAGTTAGCAAATCACATCTGAAACAGAAATCTAGTGTACTAGAATGTATAAGCTCTCACTTCTCACTAAACACTACATGACAGTGTTTGTTGGATATCACACCAGTCATCAAAATTAAATGTTGGCTCTTCCAAAATACAGTCTCTCTCTGGTACAAAATTTCCCTTCATATATATAGTGTTTTTCCATAACAAAGTCCAGTGAGTTATTTACTTCTCAGGTCTTCCCTCAGGTTTCACATCATTCCCATTAAAGCACCTCTCCTCATTTCTCTGCAAAGCACAGCTGTCTTTTCTTACCAGTAAAATTATTCTCTTTCTGTAGCACTTGTTTTGTGAGAAATGACTAGTATTCAAGTAGCCTGAAAAGAGTACAATTTAAAAAAATCTGAAGGATGCTATTGCTCCAAAACATTGTACGTTAGCGGTTGTAAATATCAGACAGTATAAATCAGACACTGTTTTGTTTGTTTCTTTTGGCTTTTCCCGGTTAGGGGTCACCAAAGCGGAACTCCGGTCCGCTAATGATTGGCAGTAGATTTTTTACGTGCCGAGTTTGCCAGCCCTGATGCACAACCTTCAACGAAGGAGATGCCCATTCACATATGTCTCCACAGAAAGACGCTCTATGAGAATCGAACGGCACAACGTCTTGCTGTGAGGCAACAACGCTATCCGACACTGACATTTCCTAAATCTTGACTTGCAGCCAAAACTACTCAGTCATCTCTCAGGCTTTAGTCACAGTAATGTTTAAATGTGCAGCTAGATGCAACTCATGTGCCCAAAGATTGCCATTGTATTGTCACTAACTTAAAAATGAACAAAAAACTGAATTATGCAAAACGGTACAACAATACTGAAAATATTTATTTGCCTGGTTCGTGAGTCACTCAGCACATATGGCCAAAGTTCAGGTACAAAGATTATACATCAACAATACCATGTGGAATGGATACAACTGCAGAATAAAGTATGAAGGCAAGAACTACTACGACAGCATTATGTGGATGACAAAGGAAGACAACAATCAAAATGCTGTTGAGAAACAGGCTAGTAATAAAGCACATCAAAAGAAACAATGCATGACAGCACTGGCAGTACATGTCAATACATGCAGTAAGCAGCTAGCATGTTGATATCATGGATAAGATAGGCAATCATATGTTCAATTTACCATAAATGTACATGATTTTTCATTACCCCAAAAATAAAACAGGTGCGATCACCTCAATCAAAATCAATAAATAAAATAAAACAAAACAGCAAAGCTACCAGATTACCTGCAAACAAAGGGAACAAACAATCCTGCTTCACTTCTGGATGCATGCTGTGTGTGCTGCACACAGCTGTGTAACATGGTGAGAAAACAATGGAACAGAATCTTTTAAAACTCTAGGAATGGTTTAGTCTAGGGCTACTTATATTTAATGGAAAAAATGCACATGGGGAGCAATGATATAAACTACAGAATGTGAAGAGCATAAGAAGAAAGTAACATTTGGGGTATTTATTTAACTTAGGACGTTCAAAATAACAACACCAGGGCAATAAGAAAGGTGGGGGGGGGGATTACAGGATGTAGAGTGTGGCATTTCCATCAGGAATTGGAAATTACTGTAATTCTGGCACCATTCCACCAGTACAACAATGTACACCAAGGCTGTGAGTGGGTAATCATTACTTCCTGGAAGAGTATAGCTTGTCAGGAAAGCAGAGTTCCAGTGCATCTCGTAAGAGCACAGTCTGCTATAACAAAAAACATGACTAGAGTCCGGACAGGAGCATACTAATCAGTGTTTAAGAAGTCCTGGTACACACCTAAAACAAAGGTAGTAAAGACAGCATCTACAAGCTAACAAGCATTTACAAAAAGTTATGAAAAATTACATTAATAATGCAAACAGTTTGCCACCGATACTTGCCATCTAGCATACACATTTTTGTCGTTTCATTAATTTTGAAATTATTATATGTTCAATTTGCACATACCACCCTATACTGCAAACAAACAGCATGCTACCTGTCTGGAGGCCATGTTTCATATACAACAATGAAAAACTCAACATACGGGCAATTCTCTCACTGATACTTTGGGTCTATCTTACAGATTTCCAGCTATATAACCCTTCAGTTGAACATAACATTAGTAATTGTTGGCAAATTAAGCATTGTTTCATAAATCTGTAATTTAAAATAAGTATCACCAGACAGACCTTTAATACTAACACCTGTGCATAACCCACTGTATTTTACATCTTTTTGCAACTTCCTTTATTTATGAAATAAAGCAAACTATAACTTGTGTTTCAAAGGAGGATTTTGATGAAAAGATGACAGGAAGCAAGTGGTTTCCTGGCTTAGAAGTCTTACAAAAGCAAGGAGATTAGTTACCTTCCTGCAGCTCAGAATGGAGTTAGTATGTATCAGGATGTAGCCCATGTAGCCCTGGGTTAATTTCCCTCAGGCTGAGCCTGCATATTGTGCATCTTTACGCAAGTCACTATCCTTAAATCACTCGTTCACTCAATAAATAAAATTTGTGTTTGTTGTATCTTACCCAGTTCACAAATGAAGTATGTGCTTGTTTCTCTCTTACCTAATTCACAAATGAATAGTAAGCACTTGTGTGTATGTGTAAGGATATATTATTTACACATTCGCACACATATACTTACAAATATATGAAGATAAAATGATATAAAAACATATTGAACTTGCAAAAACAACAGATCCATAAGGAAGATCTTTAATCCACAAAAGGACTAATGCAAGCAGACAATGGGATTATAAAAGTTTTCCCAGATTAACACTCTCCCCAACCCCACAATGCACTGCAGTACCACACCCCTCCAGATTTGTGCCATGACACTAGAGCAAAGGGTTACAAAGTTCAGACTACAACTCGCATGATTAAATATCAATAAGCATCGCAGGCACCTCCTGGAGCTAGCTGGGGAGACTAGAGCAAAGGGTTACAAAGTTCAGACTACAACTCGCATGATTAAATATCAATAAGCATCGCAGGCACCTCCTGGAGCTAGCTGGGGAGAGAGGAGAGTTGCTGAGACCTTTTGTCTCCCATGGGAGATGCATGTCCAAGGCACACAAACTGTACTAAAGTTCCCAAAAGACACTGGAAATTGTGCACAATGTGCTTGCTATTAGAGGTCAGGTCATCTACTGGTGTCTCTCACAGAAGCAACAGTCCCAAGACATGTTCATTGCGTGCCCTCCAAGCACGCCAGCCAGCCATTCCAGCAGGCAGGGAGGAAGCCAGCCAGCCATTCCAGCAGGCAGGGAGGAAGCCAGCCAGCCATTCCAGCAGGCAGGGAGGAAGCCAGCCAGCCATTCCAGCAGGCAGGGAGGAAGCCAGCCAGCCAGCCAAGCCAGCCATTCCAGCAGGCAGGGAGGAAGCCAGCCAGCCAGCCAAGCCAGCCATTCCAGCAGGCAGGGAGGAAGCCAGCCAGCCAGCCAAGCCAGCCATTCCAGCAGGCAGGGAGGAAGCCAAGCCAGCCATTCCAGCAGGCAGGGAGGAAGCCAGCCAGCCAGCCAAGCCAGCCATTCCAGCAGGCAGGGAGGAAGCCAAGCCAGCCATTCCAGCAGGCAGGGAGGAAGCCAGCCAGCCAGCCAAGCCAGCCATTCCAGCAGGCAGGAGGAAGCCAGCCAGCCAGCCAAGCCAGCCATTCCAGCAGGCAGGGAGGAAGCCAGCCAGCCAGCCAAGCCAGCCATTCCAGCAGGCAGGGAGGAAGCCAGCCAGCCAGCCAAGCCAGCCATTCCAGCAGGCAGGGAGGAAGCCAGCCAGCCAGCCATTCCAGCAGGCAGGGAGGAAGCCAGCCAGCCAGCCAAGCCAGCCATTCCAGCAGGCAGGGAGGAAGCCAGCCAGCCAGCCAAGCCAGCCATTCCAGCAGGCAGGAGGAAGCCAGCCAGCCAGCCAAGCCAGCCATTCCAGCAGGCAGGGAGGAAGCCAGCCAGCCAGCCAAGCCAGCCATTCCAGCAGGCAGGGAGGAAGCCAGCCAGCCAGCCAAGCCAGCCATTCCAGCAGGCAGGGAGGAAGCCAGCCAGCCAGCCAAGCCAGCCATTCCAGCAGGCAGGGAGGAAGCCAGCCAGCCATTCCAGTAGGCAGGGAGGAAGCCAGCCAGCCAGCCAGCCAAGCCAGCCATTCCAGCAGGCAGGGAGGAAGCCAGCCAGCCAGCCAGCCATTCCAGCAGGCAGGGAGGAAGCCAGCCAGCCAGCCAGCCATTCCAGCAGGCAGGAGGAAGCCAGCCAGCCAGCCAGCCATTCCAGCAGGCAGGGAGGAAGCCAGCCAGCCAGCCAGCCATTCCAGCAGGCAGGGAGGAAGCCAGCCAGCCAGCCAGCCATTCCAGCAGGCAGGGAGGAAGCCAGCCAGCCAGCCAGCCATTCCAGCAGGCAGGGAGGAAGCCAGCCAGCCAGCCATTCCAGCAGGCAGAGAGGAAGCCAGCCAGCCAGCCAGCCAGCCATTCCAGCAGGCAGGGAGGATGCCAGCCAGCCAGCCATTCCAGCAGACAGGGAGGAAGCCAGCCAGCCATTCCAGCAGGCAGAGAGGAAGCCAGCCAGCCATTCCAGCAGGCAGAGAGGAAGCCAGCCAGCCAGCCAGCCATTCCAGCAGGCAGGGAGGAAGCCAGCCAGCCAGCCATTCCAGCAGGCAGGGAGGAAGCCAGCCAGCCATTCCAGCAGGCAGGGAGGAAGCCAGCCAGCCATTCCAGCAGGCAGGGAGGAAGCCAGCCAGCCATTCCAGCAGGCAGGGAGGAAGCCAGCCAGCCAGCCAGCCATTCCAGCAGGCAGGGAGGAAGCCAGCCAGCCATTCCAGCAGGCAGGGAGGAAGCCAGCCAGCCATTCCAGCAGGCAGGGAGGAAGCCAGCCAGCCATTCCAGCTGGCAGGGAGGAAGCCAGCCAGCCATTCCAGCTGGCAGGGAGGAAGCCAGCCAGCCAGCCATTCCAGCAGGCAGGGAGGAAGGAAGCCAGCCCTGCTCCATGAGACAGGGAGGATTTACAGGTTGTAAAACTTCGGGGGAGAAGTTTCATTTGCATATGATTTTGTTTTTAATCAGACCCTCAAAGAGACATTCAGAATTGCTGAAGCATTTCAAAGTCAGTCTCCTCTGAGAACAAATTTCTCCTACTCAAAATGATATTGTATCACAAGATCTTTTGTCTCCTCCAAGAATTAACCATATGGATTCGTACAATGACCTTGAGAAAATGGGACAGAATATTTAATAAGTTTGTTTACCGAGGTAGTACACTTCCTTAAATTTATATGGTCCCTAGCCCTTCACAAAGGAAATAAGAATGTATCTTATACTCGTAAATCTTATGGTAGCATCCGATTGTCAGATTTAACTTACTCATCAAGCAAATATTTTCAGTCTATACGTGGATCTCTGCTCACTAGACTCCTCACTAGACTCCTCTCTATCATGGCCAATGTTGACGTCAACAACACTTCAGTCCCAACTCTACCCATCTTTTGGCAAAGGGGACAATCAACAACAGGCAAGGTACTTATTCTCTGCCATGTCAGTGGACTTCCATACAAAGCTTTACACAACTGCAGTATCTTAATAGCACATGTAAGACTAGCAACAAAATTTTCAAAAAGGTAGATTTATCTCACACCCAAGCTTTCAAGTAGTTTGGCAAATGTTTCCCTAGAAGGAATGGTGGAATAAGAAGCTTGTTTATCCTCCAGCTATATACCTTTTGCAATCTTAAATCCTTCAGACGCATACTATGGAATCCCTATAGGTCATTAGATTAATTATTACTAGCTTATCTCTATGGATAAACCATTAAATTAATTATATTAATGTTCAGGCAATTATTAATTCTCTCCTCCTTCAGCTATTCCTGAAATTGCAAACAAAAATACTACAGTGGGAAAGCGCATGCCCCGACTTTAATAACTACAACTTTACTATAAATTGTCTCATTCGTGTAGTCAAAGTTTTCTAAAAGTAGGGAATTTAAAAGGGAAGGGAGAGCCCCATTATAAAAATATTACAACTACCCAAAAAGATCACCTCAACTCCTAGGTGAAAATGTTTCCCCAATGGAGAAGTCTTTCAATAAGTCTTCCGAGAGACCAGTCAACCATATACCGATTTGTTGGAGATGCAATTTTCAGTATGAAGTATCATATTAACACATTTCAGGGATTACCCTCAACTGCAATTGTTTTGGATACAACTTTGGAAAATGGCCAATAGATGGTATTACACAGACCAGGAGGCAAAATATTTAGTGATACATTGGATTCTCCCATAACTACAAATCCAGTCAACTTTATTGTATTTAAAGACTACGCGAGGGTGGTGCTGTGGTAGCGTTGTCGCCTCACAGCAAGACGTTGTCCCGTTCGATTCTCAGCTAGAGCGTCTACTGTAGATACATGCGTGAATGGGCGTACCTTCGTTGAAGGCTGTGCGTTAGGGCCGGCAATTCAGCACGTAAAAATCCACTGCCAATCATTAGCGAACCGGAGTTCCGCTGTGGCGACCCCTAACCGGGAAAAGCCGAAAGACACAACAACGTTGACTGGAAGAGTCTAACTGAATACATGTCCATTTTCAGCGGAGGCCCGAGGAGAAAAGCTCCATACATCAAACAACATTACTAATAACATCAGTAAACACAAGATTTAAAAAAGGTTACAAAGTCATGAAGTAAAAAAAAAAAAGTTAGGAAGCAGTTAAGAAGTCTGTCACTAGATGTTGGAAATCCCCCCAGTAAGCTAACTATATTTCTACATTGCTATATTTCATACTTCATTTAAAAGCTTTAAGGCAAAATAGATAGCTGCTTTGTTTGCAGTTTGCTATAAAATGTATGTCTGCTTACATCACTGTGCGCTGGCAGGGAGTATTTTAAAATTTAGCTATAACAATGGGCGTGTGGTGAAGTTCCTGCCCATTTCCTTGCATATCACAAGGGGATACAATACATTAGGAATGCAAATGTGTACTGCACTGTACCTTTAAGTGAACTGCAAATCAATTTGTTGTGTATAACAAATTGCTGGTAAATACTTTCTAGGCAATCTTTCTCTGACTGAACTACTGGAGATGCACTGTTACATAACAGGAATGACATTACTACTAAGTAAATGTTTTTCTCATTTTGGGATTTGCATTTCTCTCTTCCCTGTGACCTCTTACCTTACATTCCATCCATTCACCTATTATTTGCTCCTCCTAATAGTAACTCTCAAACAGCACTTAATCTGGATTTGATCCCTCAATTCAGTGCAATGGCAGCACATACACGTGCTTATGTTTCTTATTCCTCTTTACAAGAAATACAATGCCTTCCATCTGTAGCCTTTCCCTGCTCTCCATCTTCTTTTACTTTCCCTGTAACAACCCCCATTTTCCTTTTACTAATCCATACCTATTGTTTCTTAATATTGCTTTTGGAATTACTTCATTCTTTAATAATCACAATCCCCCTCTGCTTTTCCTCTTCAAATTTTCTAAGTTACTGTCCTGCTCTTAGAGGAAGACCCCAGATAAACTACCTTCTCAGTTGCAAAAGGCTTATCACAGAGAAGGCAACAGCAGTCTGACACAAAAGACATGCCTCAGACTGTTGTTTTTATAACCAAGCACAGCTTTTAACAACTAATTTTGGAATAGTAAGAAAGCTATAATTCTCTGCAAAGGTTTAACCCACAGTTTACAACAAGGTCTTGCCTATCAGTTGTGAGCGTTGAAGTACACTAATTACTGCAAACTCTCCATTCCTCCTCTGCCCTGTTTTTACTGGCCATTGCTGAGTAGCAACACCCTTTACATTTAAGTTGTCCAATTCTATTTAAATTGACCAAGACTACATACATTACAAATCCCAGTTTCAACTCATTAGTTCATATGCCTGCTATGACTGACTCAGACTTGCTGGAAGGTATTGCCTAGCTTACTCCCCCCCTCCCACCTAAGCCTTCAGCTTTATACATACTGTTCTCCAACCCTCCAATTAAAAAGACATACCAACCATGTATCAAAACACCACAGTTTACAATTCTCTTTCTCCATCTACAAAAAAGAAAATACAGTGTGTGCATATTATGCTTAAAAAAAAAAACAGCTAAATCATATCCTGGCTCAACACTACTATGGTGCAAGACCCAACCTTAACAATACTCTCATGGTGAATTTCTCAGCATCCATGTCTCAAAAACATAATAAAGCTGTTATAGAGGATTATGAGCAGGTTGGCGATCAGATCTTAAACAGAGTCCCAAGCTGCATCTTTAAGTCTCCACCCTGAGAGCAGATTACTGTGACCACAGAGTGAAAAAAATACATCTGATCATCACATTCTGGTTATGCCCCCCCCCCCTCATTTTTGCTTCATACTTCCTCTATGGACCACACCTCCCTTCCAGAAGTGCCTTAGACAAAGCCCCCCTCTGTCAGCTCCTCAGATGCTCCAACCTCTAATAGAATCCAGGTCATCTGGGCTGTAGTCATGGTTTTATCCCTCTATGCCACAGCACTGGCTGCACAAAGTCAAACTGTTGAGATTTACAGTAAGCTAAGTTACACATAAAGGAAGACCTAAGGAATTAATTAAATGGAAGAGAAACCTCAGATTAAGGCCAGGGGCTACTGAATCTGGACATACAAAAATTAACTGTTGCCTAGGAGGAACACAGCAGCATCCCAGCAGACAGTGGGTTGTGGGAGAAAGTGCCAATTCATAACAACTAGCACTATAAGGCATGGCACAATGTCACTAGGCTGAAGGCATGCTAGGATATACTGAAAATTACCATCCTTCATAAGTAACAACCACTCAGATGTGAAATTCTCATCTATCATTATGACCTCTAAAAAATGGTCGCCAAAAAACTATACTACTCATGAAAAGCTCACCTCAAACAGTTAATTTTGGGTTCTAATGCTTGCAGAATAGAGAAGTGGTGCTTTAGGTGGCTGTGAAACCCTGATACGTGGTAGGATCTGAACCAAATCGGCATTAGTAGAGTTCTCTAAACTAACATCTTTCAGACGAAAAGTTCATCTAAATCTAGGAAAGGTGATACAGTTTTGAAAATGAACACAGAGTGGTTCAGAACATTAATGGGAGACCCCACTCCCCCAAAAATGGAGGGCCTCAAACATCTACCATACACAGGGTAAAAGCACTATTCCTCTACTCAGTTTCATACAGACTCCTCAGAGGTGACCTCTGCCTGGCATACAAGGTGATCACGGACCCCACCTTGATGTGGATATGCAGCAGTCCCAAGTCAAGTTCCACTGAAGTAACCAGCATCCGCGGCCTCAACCTGGTCTGTGACATCAACAAGACTTGTTGGTGGGACAGATTTGTGTCCCAGAGATCCCCCATATATGGGACAGATTCCCTCTCCACATCAAGCAGAGTACCCCTTTTTAAGTGCAACCTAGATAACTGGATAGTAAACAGAAAATATACCCCTGGGATTCCAATCATGTCCCTGCTGGACAGGGGCATCATGTGCTGATTTGGCTAAACTCTTGGACTGGCTTATAAGGGCCTCAGGAGGCTACTAGGCTGTTGTCCCTATGAGGTGGGCACAGTGAACAATCTGCAGGTGTTATACGGACAAAAACTTGAATTCAGCCATGACCCAGATACTTATTTCCACATGACAGTGTAACACCAAAATGAGCTAGACCACAGGGGCTGTCTTCATACCTAATTATAAACAAATGTTTAAAAATTATTAGAATGCATGTATTTAACAGTCAATAGTGACAGATGAGGCGATCTCTGAAAGATCGGAATTGGCATTTTCTGCCCTCCTGGGAAAATTCACGGCTTAGTAGCCAACTATACTCTGCAACTTAAACGAGAACATCAGAAAACAAGTAAGAGAACATCAGACCAACTTGACCGGACAATCCTTACTACCTCTATTTACATACACATACCAAACATATATTCATAACAACTGACATCAAAGGACCTCCGATCGAATAATAGTTGCGACAGTGTTTCAGTTAGTTATTTAATCTAATCTGATACAAAAATACATCTCCATGAGCACGAATGCTTACAGAAGAGGAAGCTCCCTACTGTATAATAATCGTGAACATGGCGTGAGTTTAGGGAACTGACACCTAACGAGATATAGGAAATCTTTGTATGCTAAAAAAGCTCAGAAAAACGGAAGATCCCTGCTACATCTGCAAATTTGCATTATCAGCTTACTCTCTCGTTTAACGAGCGGAGTTCATTTCTGACGGAGCTAGGCTTAAAGATTTAATATAACTACTGCAAAAGTACTGAAAGTTGCAATATCATAACTACAAATTGTATGTACAGTAGTACAACGCATAGCTCTCAACCTTCCATTTCCAAAATGAGGAACACTAGCCCTCATAATGTGGAACAAATGGGCAAAACATGGAACACATACGGCTGACTAACAACTTCAACTAGGAAGGTCACAGGATGGTTAAAATATGCTGGTTTTACTTGTAAAGAAGAAGATTAATTCTTATTTACAATGGATTTCATTTAAAAATTTCAGTCTTTTAATGTGGAACTTCGAGGTACGTGAACTTTTTAAGACCCCAAATGAAGTACTGCAACTGTATATTTCACTAACCTCCTTAGTGATGGACCACAACAAAAATGAAAGCTCACATGACCTTTTTGTACTGAAATACTACATACACTCACACAAAACAGTTTTACTAATAAGGTTTCTAAAATAAAAAAAAGTGCGGCGTGCGCCCTTGCTGCGCTGGTGTACTTGTGTGCAAGTCTACAACTATCCCATACCAAGCCTGCCGACGTGTACTTAAATGTATAAGCCCATAACAAAGCAAGACAGCTGCGGTCAGCGAGTCTATCTATTCGTGGTTTTGACAGCAAATGGTAAAGTCCTAGTACCTTTGTTAATAAAGGTACGTTTCATGATTAATACTAAAGACGTACTAAAATAAACACGAACCCAATAAAAGTTAACAACTTCATAATCGAACGTCTACTGTCACGAAGTAAACTAAACAAGCACTTAAATATATACATGTAAATAAAAATAGCTTGAAATGTTAATAATTAAAGTGAGTACACTGCATAAAACATTTCTAACTGAAAATAAGCGAGTCAACACTTGAAAGAAAATGCATACAAGTCTATTGGATACTTACCCTGCTATACCAAATACTGAGTTGCGTCTGGGACAAGACAGAAAAGAATTCCCGCTGGGGGTCCGGCTGGATATGAAAAGGTGTCTCTGCAGTTTTCAGGGGGGACACCAGCCTCCTGGGCCAACCAGTAAGAAAATACATATCTCCAGTTAAAGGCTACGAGAGACACTCAACCTAATAGGAGCCCCTGCGGGACTCCTTTTCCTCACTCCCTCCGTCTCTCGCCTTCTTCTCACAAAATTCAATACAATTAAATCCAAAGTTACCGATTGTAATACCATCCACTTTATTCCGCATTCCAGAAACAAAAAATAAGAGACACATTCACAACACCAAAAACAAGGCATTCCAGTAACACTGTCCCCAACGCCGCCATCTTCATCCAGCAAAACAAGGGAACCTGATTGGACGGGAGAGGACCCATGAATCCGGAAGTGACGTTTGATGCAAGTTGTCAGCTGTAATATTTGTAAGGAGTTGGAATCTGACACATTGTAATGTTACCGAAGAAGAGTAAAATATTGATCCTCAGGGTCTTAAAAGCACAGTATTTATAACTTCTTTCAGCTTATAACAAGGTTGTAATATTAATATATTTTATATTCTAATGGGAAACAGTTAAATGCACTAATATTTGTTGCTTTTTACAGTGCATGGTATCTACCAGTGATGAATTTCCTAATCTTTCTTCATACGTTTATTTTACTGGTTGGGCATACAGTTGCAGTCTAAATTACCGTGAATGTTTCAGCCCCAGTGGTGAATTTTGGGAGATTTCAGTGGGAAGGCTCGTTTTGTCAACTCAGCAAAAACACGACTAAACTTTCTACTCTATCGCCTCATTTTTCCTTTCCCACGGTTAGCAAGTGAATTGAATAACCGTGAAAAGTAAAAGTTCACAAAATTTGGTTGCAAAAACGCTTCAGGCACAAATTTACACTTTCATACATTTGGCGTTGTAACACTGCAGGTCTTGAAAAAGTTTATAGTTAGAGCTGTAAAGTTTGTAACATCTTAATGGACAATTAATGCTAATAGACTGAAAGGATGTACAAGTTCTGCTGTTTTATAATCCGCTGTTTTTTTCGATTTCATGATAGGGCACCAAAAACAATACTCTATCTGTCATATATCTCACCTCTCCTTTATTTTAAGGGACGTCCTACATTTTCACTCAAATTTGAGTTTTGTCCCTCTTAATCCATCATAAAACTGGTGAATTACACTTAATACATAATGATATTAACTAGGCTTCTTTTCCTTCGGAAAATGTATAGTGATTCGTATTTTGTTATTCTGTCAGTATTTCAAGATTAATTATTTAAAAAGTGTTGCCGGTTGTCATTGAGTATTTCTGGATTTGTCTCTCATTCTATTGAAGTTTATCCCCGATTCATTTGAGAGCTACGCTGACTTTCCTGACACCAACTTGCAAATCAGCTAAAAGCATCTGTACAACACCATCTCAGTGTGCCTAAAACTGTATTCAAACCAGGAGCGAGATTCCACAGCCACCACTTGCCTGATATATTGAACGGTTTACTGTCTGACATCAGAAAGTTGCATGTTATCTAAACCAGTTTTGTTACAAATATTGTGCATTCAATTAAGCAAGTTGTCCACTGTTTGTCCTTTTTTGTTTGTTATGAGAGTATACACTTCCTCCATGTTGCTGTTATTTCTGTTGTCTTGGGTATCAGTATTTTAACTGACTTAATTCATACACTTTCCCTACATCTTATACCTTCCACCACCGTAATCACGGCTGACCACCCACAGTGCCTGTTTTAAATTCTGAGTTATGACAATACTTCATAGTGAGCAACTTTTTCTATTTTAACTCGCTTAAATCCTTGCCCCTATACTACTATCATGTTTCTGTTATTTGTTTATATTTGTGAACTTCTTCGTACTTTATATGTCTTTGCATTCCATACTTTTAGATGTTCAGATAAAATTCTGTGATTACAATAAACCGATTTAATCTGTAAACATAGAAAGATATATCTTGATCATCAGCACTACCAAAGATCAAACTTTGTGGAGCATGTTGTTACTTGCAATGTGGTTGCTGTCCATAAATGTGTGAAGATGTGCAAGCACTTCCTATTCTATGAGTGTATAACCCCTGATGCAATAACCTTTCAGGAGTAGCATTCCATAAAATGTTGCATGTCAAGTAACAATGCAATATGTATGTCTGTATAGGTTCATAGGTAGGTACTAGGCTATTGGCCCTAGGGCCTATATAAGCCCAGCCAAAAAGGTACCCTGGCTTTCGCCACCCAAGAAAATTTGCTGGAGGATCTAAGTGTACTTGTAGGAGTATCGGTTTGTAGTATAGTGGACTATGCTGGCCAAGTATTTGGTTTATAAATTAGTTTATGGGCTAGCATTAACTGGGTATAACAGAGGTAGTTGGGGAATTCAAGCCAGTTCAGTTCAGAGACTGCTTGGCAGTGGTGTGAGCGGTTAGGCTTTCCTGAGGCAAATTTAGTTATTTTATAGTAGCAAGATTAATGTTTGTTGCTGAGGGTTAAGTGAAGGTTAGCAAAGATGGCATTACCATATAGAAGGGAAGGAATGAGTAAGGTATTTGCCAGTTTTGTTTTGGTGTGATTGTGTAAGTAGAGTTCATGACGATAAAGTTTGCCTAATTTAAAGTGTGTTTTCTTTATTGCATTAAGAATGTGTGATTCAAAGGCGAGTTTGTCGTCTATTACAATGCCTAGTAGTTTGGCAAATTTTATTACTTCTATTTCTGTTCTGTCTTTACAAAAGATTTTGAAATCTGTATCTGGTGGTTTTGAAGAGAATAGTAGAATTTTTGTTTTTCTGGCATTTAGCAGAAGTTGTGCATTATTTAGCCAGGATTCTATTTCTGTAAATGCATTTTGAGTAACTGTGAGGAGGTCAGAGAAATTGTTTGAGGTAGATATTATTGTCAAATCGTCGGTGTTTGTTTGTGTCTTTCAGCTTTTCCTGGTTAGGGGTCGCCACAGCGGAACTCCAGTCCGCTAATGATTGGCAGTAGATTTTTACGTGCTGGCTTGCTGGGCTTAATGCACAACCTTCAACGAAGGAACACCCAGTTGGATAATATTACCTAGTTGGGGGGCTTTGTGAAGGTCATTGATAAAGATATTGAAGAGTAGTGGTCCCAGAAAGGAAACCTGTGGGCCTCCTACGCTACTTGACAGATATTCAGATTGGATGTTATGCCATCTTATAGTTGCTGCCTTTTGTTTAGGTATGCCATAAACCAGCTGAGGAATTTGGGGGAGCAACCAAGTTTTTTTAGTTGGATTAGACGTTTAGTATGTGATACTGTGTCAAAAGCCTTAGACAGATCTAGTAAGATTACTGAAGTAGGGTTACCAGTATCTAAGGCTTTATTGACAGTATTGGTGAATGAGAGTAGATTTTGGATAATGGGGAAAGTATAGAGATATGGCGATAGTTTGAGAGGTCATGAGAGTTTCCACCTTTGTGTAGTGGAGTAATGATAGATTTTTTCCATAAATGTGGGACATAACATTCTGAAAGATAGGAATTTATAAGAATGCTAACCAGGTATGCAATTGCATTTGTTGCTAGTTGTAAATATTTAGGGGGAAGGTTATCAGTTGACAGGGAACATGGTTTGAGTTTATTTAAGAGTTTGCATATGAGAGAGGTGGGAACTGGCTGAATACTAAATGAAGGAGTTGTGGGTGGATTGGACTATCTGTCAGGAGTGAGTAGTATGTTGCCATTTTGTGTGGAATTATTTGTATTCTGGGAGGCTGGGTTTATGCTTGTTGAGGAGTCTTTGACTAAGTTTTGAATGGTGGTGATGAAATGAGTATTAAAGTCATGAGAAATTTCCTATGGAGTCTGTTTGGGTGCAGGAGATTTTGTACAATGCCAGGATTAAGTAGAGTGGAGATGGACTTCCAGAATTGTTTTGGATTGTTTTGAAAAGTTGATAGCTTAGAGGAGAAGTATTTTTTTTATCTTGTAGGACTAGCTTCTTTGCTTTATTTCTGAGTTGTTTGTAAATAATTTCAATTTGTTTTGTTCTGTCTTTTTGCCAAGTTTTCCATGCTTTATCTCTATGAAGGAGGCTTTGTTTGGTCAGTTTTGTTAGCCATGGGGCGTCATTCGCTTTTGTTCTCTTAGTACGTATGGGGGCTAAGCTATTAAGAGTACCCAAAAAGAGCTTATTAAAGTAATCAACAGCCTCATCTAAGGGGATTGTTTTTAGTGGGAGCCAGTTATGAGCTTTTAAAATGCTTATGAATTTACTTTGGTCAAAGTGAGTGAGTTTCCTGGATGTTTTATAGGAGTGTGTTTTGACTGTTTGGGGGTGAGTCCTGTGGGTGTATGCTGGGAGGTGGTCACTTAGTATATTGGTTAAGGTGCCAGAGTTTGAGTAGTTGTGAGGATGAGTAACTAATATCCAATCTAAGACGGCTTCTGATCCTGTGGATAGGCTGTGGGTAGAAGTTTTGATAAGCTGAGTAAAGCTATGTAGGTTTATGCTATTGGCAGGAGAGTTTGAAGTTAGATTTTACAGCTCAGACCTGATGTTGTCAAATTCA
The DNA here is from genome assembly GCF_019279795.1 of Protopterus annectens. Lineage (NCBI taxonomy): Eukaryota > Metazoa > Chordata > Ceratodontiformes > Protopteridae > Protopterus > Protopterus annectens. The sequence goes on along the minus strand of NC_056728.1, from coordinate 896,606,933 downwards.
GGAACGTCAGTTGACAACCACAGAACAGCATCTCATAATGAATACAATCTTCCCATAAAAATAAGCCAAGCCTCTGCTGGGCATCTGCCCATGTTCACAGCAGCATCTGGTTTCTAGATGTCCAAATTATAATACTAGTACAATAATGTTTACCCATAACCCAGACAGAATCCATAACCTTAAGGTTTCTCCTAGCCCAGATATTAGATCTGTGGCATCTGCAGTGGGCGAAAGTCTTTTTAACGTTTTTGCAATTATAAATAATTTTTAGGCTCAATTTTGACTCTATCATTATGGCCAAATCAGCCTGCTCAGGCACAGACTGTCATTCTGGATTCTGATGTATAAGCCAAGTGGGGAAAAAAGGGGAACAGAAGGCATGTACTAGATACCCTCCTGCAAGGTGGGGTACTAGTCCTGAGAATAAGATGCTATAAGGCAGGATGCATCAGTCAGCATGTAAGGGCAGGACCTCTCGGTCACCACTACCTGCACTTGGCTGGTACCCAAAGCACACTCCTTTTTATATTTCCACTGCCATTTGTTTCTGTTTTTCTTCTTTTTAGGGGGACTGAAGAAGAAAAGGGAAGGGAGCCTTTGATACTCAAAATTTAAGCTTTCTTTGTTAAAATATCTCCTGCTTTAATGTGGCACAATGTTCACAGTTACCAGTACCATTGCTTTTCATGAAATAAAAATCAACAATTCAAGGTGATGGTATATAAAACCCATCAGAACACTTCTTAAACCACATACTGACAAAGATCAATTCAGAACAGTACAAAACTCGAAAACATTTTCAACAAAATAAATAAGAAATAGTAATTGGCAGAAAAGGATATACTCTACAAAGTCCTGAAGATCCTGGTCTACCTAAAACGCTGATAATCTACATGAAGCTAGCAGACTGACCACATATTCTGGAGCCAAAAAGAAGAAAGCCAGATGTGCATGACTCTATGTTTATAACCTTGCAAGAGCTACAACTGCAAGACTTGCAGCCACAAGCCCCTAGTGGTGTCTGACTGTATCCCCCCAAAACATGTGAAGGGATGGTTCCATGGCAGACCATCAAAAGCTACTCCTTAAATACTTTTTTGATCGCAGGGCAAACAACCACTATGTTTTTTAATTTTACTTTTTTTTCATTGGGGAGGGAAGGCCTTCAGGCACCCTCCAATGCAGTAGTCAACCCCCTGACCTCAATCAAACAACTAATTGTCAGTGCACAACTGGCTAAGGTTAAACCATAACCACTCAGACCTCTTTTGAAGAGTGTACAATTGTGTAAGTTGCACTTCTTCATAACAGCAGATGTTCCAATTCCTTATTGTTGCAGTAGCCTTTATGCTATATGGGTCGCCTTCTCACCGAGGAAAAACAACCAGCCAGCCTCAAAAAAACATGGCCTCCCTCATCACCTTCACTCAGACTGCTGACTGGCTAGCCAAGCAGGAAATCAGCAGTCAGAGTGAACATTTCTTGAACACTTTCTTACTGACAGAGAGAGAGAAAAAAGAAAAAAGTGAACAAATCTCCAACAAATGCAAGTGAATGTCTGTTCACACACATGGACACACACACTTTCTTCATGAAATAGTTCACATATGACAATACAAGCTATGGGCACTGTTGATGTACAGACCAGAAAACCAGAGTGACTGGATTTAGTGCCTTAGAAACTTGCTGGAGCTGGCATGAGGAGAGAAAGGGGAATGAAAAAGTGGAGCCTGCTCACCTGTCCTTGGGGAATGTGATCACATGCCAGACACATGCTCTGTAGCAGAACCAGTGCTGTATAGCAGGGTCAGGTGTAGATGTCTGTTATAGGCAGGCAAAGCTCTGGTTATGTTGTGTGTGAAGGTGTGGACAGTACATCAAAAGCTCAGTGCATGCTACCCTTCAGATACTACAAGTACATGGCATATACTAAAAATCTGATCTTACTGTGAGAAGGACAGCTCCCACTCTTGACTGACCCTCATTCATGCTTTGTGGAATGAATGGGTTGGGTTCATAAGTTAGATCGAAGGGATGAGCTTGGTGGTCAGGGAAAGATTTGGGGGAAAATGTCCATAGTCTAATATGGACAAATAGAAAATAAAATATGAAATGTGTTATCAAAATTACAGATGTCAGAGCTGAACCACCATAGGTTCATAGGTAGGTACTAAGCTATCGGCCCTAGGGCCCATACAAGCCTAGCCAAAAAATGTACCCTGCTTTCGCCACCCAAGAAATTTATTTTCTGTGCCCCTGTCGAGCAGAGCCACAGAAGTGATCCCCGGGGTGAATTTCCCATTTCCCATCCAATCATCAAGATTTTTCTTGAAGAGTGCTAATGAGGAGCTCTGTTTGACATAGATAGGTAGTCTGTTCCAGAGTATGGGAAGTCTCTGGGACAGGAATCTATCCCTCCAGCATGTTCTGTTAATTGTGGTGACAAGGTTTAGGTCCCTAGAGCGTGTAGCTCGGAGGTATTGGGATTTCTTTAAGTGGAGCATGTCCAACAGCTCTGGGTTTGACATAGCTTTGTATGTTAGGCAGAGATCGCCCCTGAGTAGGCGATATGTGATGGAGTAAAGCTGTAGTTTTTTGAGACGGTCTGCATAGGGCATCTGTTTGAGGCCAGTAATCCTCTTTGTGAGGTATTTCTGTGGTCTTTCCAGTTGTTGTAGATGTCTTGTGAGGTACATACCAAAAGGGGTGTTGTACTCTATAATGGGTCTAATAAGTAATGAGTAGAGGGGAACAATGACCTCTTTTTTTCTGGATGAGAATCCTTTTGTGATGAGATGAGCCATGCAGAAGGATTTCCTGACCACTGTGGCAATGTGATTATCAAAGGAGAGACTACTGTCCACGTGTGTCCCAAGGTCTCTTATCACATTTTCGGCATTAAGTAGACTACCAGCTATGTGGTAGTTCATGGGTACAGAGTTTTTACCAAAGGGGATGACAATACACATTTTGGCATTGAGCTTCAGGTATCTGTCTCAGTGAGGCCCCTTTGTAGTTTGTCCACATCGTTAGGAGTTTTGATTATGGCTCCTAGTTTGCAGTCATCTGCAAACTTTGTTAGCCAAAGACCTTCTGTGTTGGCCTGCACTTCAGAGAAGCAGATACCAAACAATAGATGACCCAGGACTGAACCCTGTGGTACTCCACTTGTCACTGGTCTGATGTCGGATTTGGAATCCGCTACTTTCACAGTGTAGGTTCTGTCCGTGAGTCAGTTGGCAACCCATCTTGTGACATAGGGATTTATACCTAGTTTAGTGAGCTTCTCTATAATTCCAGAGTGGGGGATGGTGTTGAAAGCCTTGGCAAGATCTAGATAAGCTGTGTGAACCATTTTACCCTCATCTATGGTTTTGGTGACTGCTTCAAAGAAGTCAATCAGGTTTAGGAGACATGATCTGCCTTTTACAAATCCAAACTGGGTAGGGTCCAGAGTTTGGAGATTACCAATGTCTTTGTTTATGAGTTCCATAATGATACGTTCCATGGCCTTGCAGACCAGGCTCGTCAGGCTAATGGGGTGGTAGTTCCCAGGGTCCGTCGTGGCTCCCCCTTTGTGGAGTGGGATAACCGTCGCGGTGCGCCATTCAGTGGGTACAAAGCCTGAGGTGAGGCTATGATTGAACATGGTACTTAGGTAGGGTGCCAGTTCATTCTGTAGTTCGTGTAGAACGCAGCCTGGGATATTGTCAGGTCCCATGGATGCTGTGTTCTTGGCTTTGGAGAGTGTGTTTTTTTACCTGTGCAGCCGTTATTATAGGAACTTTGCATTCTTCCGGTATAGAGATGGGCCCTCTAGGGGGTGAGAGGGGGGTAAAGTTAGCACTGAACCTATCTGCTAGGATGGTGACAATATCAGTTGGGTCTGTATATTTAGTGCCATTGTGCTGTAACTCAGAGCAGATCTGCGTGTTCCCATTTAGATTCTTGACATAGCTATAGAATGCTTTGTGGTTGTCTTTAGAGTCAGTGGCAGTTTTGTTTTCATAACTAGCTTTGGAGGATTTTATGAGGGATCTCAGCTTCTTACTGAGGTTGACCAGGGAGTTCCTCCAGTCATGGAATTTTACTCTTTTTTGCAACAGTTTCTTTCTTCTGTTGTAGAGTTTGTTTATGGCAGAGGACCACCAGATTGGCTTCCTTTTTTTTGGAGGATAACATCTTGGTTCTATTAGGGATAGCATGATCCATGCACTCGTGTAAGCGCTTATAAAGTGCATTTGTGTAGGATTTGGCAGTCATACCTCTATTGTCCGTCTGCATGGGTGTCATGAAGTTTGCCACTTCTGTCTTAAGAAGAGTGAAGTTGGCTTTGGAGAAGTTTTTTACGATGGTTTTCCTAATTGGGGCTGGGGGTGGGATGTGGATGTCTAGGCTGATTAGCTTGTGGTCGGATCTGACCAATGAGGAATTGACCTCTGGTGTGGAGCACCAGTTTCCCATGTTGGTAATGACCAGGTCTAGGATATTGCTGCCCCTGGTGGGGGTGTGAATAAGTTGATCCAAGGCGTTGGAATTTATGAATTCTAGAAAACGTTGAGCAAAAGAGTTGGTACATGAGTAGTTTTCCCAGTTCATAGGTTCATAGGTTAGTACTAAGCTAACTGCCCTTGTGAGCCATTTTAAGCCTAGCCAATTATCCCTTGTGAGACTCAAACCCTGGACCTTGTGTTTGTAAGGCAAACACCTTATGGTGGGGTAGTTGAAATCGCCCATTATTAGGGTGTTGGGTTGTACCCTAATACTTTCCAGTGTATCAAGAAATGAGGAGTATAAAATCACTCAGAAATGTACCTCTCAACTGTCCAGAATTTAACAGTACATCCAAATTTCTGACTCCTTTCTTTGGTATGTTCTGCATAAAATACATGGTTTTCTGACAAGTCATTGATTGAAGTCACTAAATAATAATATTCTTTAGAAAATGCATGTTACTGCAGAAACTGTTATTTTAGTTAACTTTCTAAGTTTTTAAGTGCAATACATAAAATCTGTCACTAATTCTGGGCCTTTATTCCTACCCCTATTTCTGACTTTGCCCAGAATTCTTCCCCTAAGAGGTTGAGAGGTATGCTCAGAAGACCAGTGCTAAAGTTGTTTTTTAAGTGTGCAATACATATGCATTTTGAATAATGGGCTTGTTTGCTAGTAAGTACCTAAATCTCTGACACTTAACACTCTGGTCTGCACATGCCAGCGCACTTTGTATTACCAGCAACCATTACTGCTATGTTCTGCATGACTCATCAACCATAATCAACACGAAGAGATCATCTATCAAAAATGTGCCCAGGTGCCAATGGACGCAAAAAAAATCTTCATTTAGATCATGAAGTTAAAAAATACTCACTAAATTAGACAAGTACATTTCTCTTTAGTTTAAGTTAGGTAAGCTGATCCCAAAGGCCCTTTTTCAGCCATAACCTCTTATAATACAATCAAAAATGTATTTTATTTATTTATTCCTTTTGCTTAGTGTGAAATTCCAAATCACAAGTTCCATTTTCAGCTTAGGGCTGGAGAAATTTTACAGAATGAGTAGAAAGCAGTTATACAAGATAAATGTGCATGTGTACACACACAGCCTAGCAATGATATGACAGTTAATCACAAAACAATAAATATGCATAACAGAATAGTAAATGAAAATATATAGAATTGTAATAACAAGACAGTTAATAAAAACATAGGTTCATAGGTTGGTACTGGGATATCTGCCTGAAGGCATGTATTAGCCCAGCCACGTTGTGCTGTATTCACCGCCCCTTTAGTAGTTCCCTAGATGCTTGTACTAGCAGCTAGTACCCTTGGCCCCTACCTAGTAGTGCTGTTGGTGTGATCCCCGGTGTGAACTTTCTGTTACTCATCCACTCATCAAGGTTCCTCTTGAAGAGTGATAGTGAGGGGCTCTGTCTTATGTAGATCGGGACCCTGTTCCATAGTAAGGGAAGTCTCTGCAAAGGGAATCTATCCCTCCAGCATGTTCTATTCATTGTTGTGTTGAGGTTTATATCCCTAGAGCATGTAGCTCGAGTAGATTTGGTTTTGCTAAGATGGAGCATGTTCAACAATTCTGGGTTGTACATGGCTCTGCACATTAGACTAAAAACTAAGGGTAATGCTACTCAATGCCAGAAGTCTCAACCTCAAAATGAACACACTCGAGGCTCTCCTCAGCATGGAGAAAATCGATGTTTGTGCAGTGACGGAAACCTGGTTCAAGGCTCAAGAGAGCACCCCAGCACTGCCAGGTTACAATTCATATCATACCTTCCGGCCTCAGTTACCGGATCGCAGTACAAAGGGTGGAGGTGTATCCATATTCATCAAGGATACCCATATCTGCAGGTTAGTAGCACAGCATGATGCCCCAGAGATCATCCATGCACAACTATCAGCAGGCAAAACCACATTTCAAGTCCTAGCCAGTTATAGATTGTCCACCATGTCGCAAGATGCTCACTCTGCATTCCTTGAGACATTGGAAAATATAAAGGTCCTACCCAACACCATAATATTGGGTGATTTCAACTACCCTGGAATAGACTGGGTGAACTACCAATGTTCCAACTCCTATGCTCAGTGATTCATAGAATTTATAAATTCATATGCCCTTGAACAATTAGTATGTTCCCCCACTAGAGGGGGCAACATATTGGATTTAATCATCACAAATATGGGCGCCCATTGTACCACATCCGTTATCACCCCCTCCTTGGTCAGATCTGACCACAAACTGATAACCCTGGACATCCTCACTCCTCCACCTCCCCCAATTAAAGAAACCATAGTCAAAAACCTTTCCAAAGCAAACTTCAAACTACTTGCATCCGAAGTGGAAAGCTTCACTATTCCCTTGCAGAAGGATAATGATATCCAGGATGCGAAATTCTACACCAAGGCACTCTATATGCATCTTCAGGATTGCATGGACCGTGCTATCCCAAATAAAACCAAAACTCCTTCCTCAAGCAAGAAGAAACCAGTCTGGTGGACCCCGGCCATAAGTCAACTTTACAATAAAAGGAGGAGACATACAAAAAAAGGCCAAATCTCAAGTAGAAAAATCATCCCTGATCAGCATTAGTAAGAAAGTGAGGGCCCTCATCAAGTCAACTAAAGCTAATTTTGAAAATAAAGTTGCCAAGGATGCCAAGGATAACCATAAGGCCTTCTATGGCTACGTCAAAAACCTAAATGGCAATGCTCAGGTCTGTTCTGAGCTAGTACAAAATGGAACAAAATACACTGACCCTTCTGACATTGCCAACATCTTGGCTGACAGGTTCAGTGCAAATTTCTCTCCCCCTCACCACCCACAGGGCCTATTACCATTCTAGGGGATTGTGTAAGTCCAATTATTACTGATACATTGGTTAGAAAGGCTCTATCTAAAGCTAAAAACACTGCCTCCATGGGACCAGATGGTGTCCCAGGCTGTGTCATACGCGAGCTCCAAAAGGAATTAACCCCGCATCGTAATATCCTGTTCAGTCTCAGCCTCTCCACAGGATATGTGCCCATAGAATGGCGCACGGCAATGGTGGTCCCGCTACACAAGGGTGGGGCCACAACTGACCCTGGGAACTACTGACCAATAAGCCTGACCAGTCTGATCTGTAAGGCTATGGAGCAAATCATTATGGAACTCATAAATGAAGAGATTGGGAACCTCCAGTCACTGGACCCCACATAGTTCGGCTTCGTCAAGGGCAGATCATGCCTCCTGAACCTGGTGAATTTCTTTGAGACAGTTACTCAGGCTATAGATAAGGGAAAGGAGGTACACACGGCTTACCTTGACCTTGCCAAAGCATTTGACACCATTCCCCATTCAGGTATTATTGATAAGCTCACCAGCCTGGGCATAAACCCTTACGTCACAAGATGGATCGCAAACTAGCTCTCAGACAGATCCCATAAAGTAAGAGTAGCGGGATCTATGTCCGAATCCAGACCAGTAACGAGTGGTGTGCCTCAGGGCTCTGTCCTGGGGCCCCTCCTGTTTGGCATATACTTCTCAGAAGTACAGGCAAGCACGGAAGGGCTGTGGCTGACTAAGTTTGCAAGACGACTGCAAACTGGGTGCTATAATATAGTCTTCGGCCGACATGGAGATCCTCCAGCAGGGCCTAAATGACACTGATGCATGGTGTCAAAGCCATGGTCTCAAGCTAAATGCAAAAAAATGCGTAGTAATCCCCTTTGGAAAAAACAGAGTACCCGCAAACTACAACATAGGAGGTAATCCCCTGAAATCTGAAGAAGAAATAAGGGATCTAGGGACCCAAGTAGATAGTCAGCTTTCCTTTGATAACCATGTTGCCAAAGTGGTTAGAAAATCCTTCTGTGTGACCCATCTGATCACGAAAGGGTTTGCATCAAGATCTAAGGATGTAACGGTGCCCCTCTACTCTTCCCTCATCAGACCCATTATTGAGTACAATGCACCAATTGGAATGTACCTGGCTAGACATCTCCAGCAGCTGGAGGGACCACAAAGGTACCTAACCAAGAGGATTACTGGCCTCAAACAGTTGCCCTACGCAGCACGATTGAAAAAAGATAAGACTGTTCTCTGTTGCATACTGCTTTCTCAGAGGCGATCTCTGTCTAACGTGACAGTTAAATGAAGAATACAATAAAATATTCCTTAATAACAAGCTTATAAGAGTCTAGTTATGTTTAAATGGAATGAGTTAAAAATAGACATTAAAGTAATTATAGCATGAAGATGGTTACAAATTATGAAGGAGTACTGAAGAAGTCCAGGTAAAAGAGAAATAGAGACAGTAGTGGAGAGGGGTAGATGATAGTCAGATAGAAATTGTGAAGAAGTAGCTGTATTATTGCCAGTTACATAAGAGTGTTGACAGTAAGGGCTTGGAGATTATCCAGGAACATCACATGTACAAAGCTGGCAAATAAGTAGTTAGGACTTCAGTTGACTTTTAAAACGATTTTAAGGGGTGCTCTTGTCATATTGCTAGTGGGATGGAGTTTCAGGATTTAGCAAGGTGATGGGAGAGTAGTGATTTGTCAGCAGAATTGTTGTATTTAGATACATGCAATAGGTACTTGTCTGATGAATGTTGTGGCCTGGAAGGGTCATATATTTGTATGAGGTTGGCAATGGATGGAAAATTGCTAGGTTTAACAACTAAATTAGCTAATAACACTATTACAAAAAAAATAACACATTTAGTACAGAGTGCACTCAGATATTCCTTCTGTCACATCAACAAATAAATCACTTTACTGGTAGCCTAAACTACATTTTGAAAAGCATACAGTAATTCCAAGAGTTACTCATCCCATTCTCCCTACACATGTAAACAAATTTGAAGCAATCAGCAGCGACATCTATTGTCAACGATGTACAGGCTGGTAGCAGAATATTTAAACTTTACATTTTCTGTGTATAAGGTAAATCTCTTCTTCTAAGTACCAGGACTGTTAACAGATGCAGCAGTGTTTCTTTTGATGACAGTGCTCATAAAGCCATAGTCCCTCAGCTCTATACTATACAGAAAGACGTAAACAAAAAAGTATAGAAGATCAAAAAAGTATCAAAGAATTAAATGAGATCCATCCATCTAACCCCACAACCCCTTTTTCCCATTTTTCCACATGGGTTCGAGATAGCACTTCAATAGTGACAATCTGGAGCCAAGGTTTACACCACTGGGTGGCTAGCCCTGCAGTATAATAGTACAGCTCTTGTAGTATTCCCATCACTAATTCTCCATATCACACAATCATATCAAACAAATATCACTAAATTCTCACACTTTTATTACAATAATCTCATGGTTATGGATCTCTAGTAAATCTAACTGACTGGAAAAAATATTCATCTACCTTATCTGCTGTCTGTGCACTAATACTACAGTGGGATTATTTACATACACACAAAACAATGCTTAATGTTATAATGATAAGTCTGAGTTACATGTTGAATATAATACGTTCAACAGATGTGCATGTGCTTAGTATGTGTTTAATATGCAACCATACAATGAATGTAACATGGTATTACATGTTAAGGTAAGTAATCCTGAATGTTACTGTATAGTTTTACTATTAACTCATTCATTTGTATGTAATATAGAGCTTTTTTTTACCAGGCCTCCTCCTAATCAGACTTTCTTGATAAACAAAACAAAACAATTAAACAAATATGCTATTTTATACAGACAGAACAGAAGGGCAAAACAATGACATACAACTACCATATTTCTTTGTAAATAAGACCTAACCAGAGAATAAGTCCTAGCATGGTTTTCCAGGGTGGTCATGATATAAACCCTACCCCAAAAATAAGCCCCAGTTAAGCTCGTCAATACCACATGACAGACATGTTGAATTATAAAATAATATTATTGACACCCGCTGACTGAGGTTATCATACTCTGCTCACTATTTTCGGACCATTCGGATACCCAACATCTCTTTGCAGAAAGTCATAAGATTATTTCCCTGGGAGTCCGCCACGATTCTTACTGTAACCCTAACCATCACTCACACTTGACGGTTGAGATCCTTGGCCCATAAACACTGGCAGGCATATTTTGATCGATCAAAGTACAGACAACGTGCGTAAAGCACACGCACGTGATAGTGCATGGTTGTGCCTTCTCTTTGTAAACAGCGCCATTTTGTGTTGCCACTCCAGTCTCATAAGTCTTCAAATTAACCCCCCCCCCCAGAGAAGATGAGTGCAAAAAGAAAGAGCTATTCCATCGAGTACAAGAAAGGAATCGTGGCGGACTCCCAGGGAAAGAATCTGATGGCTTTCTGCAAAGAGAAGAAGTTAGATCTCCGAATGGTCCGAAAATGGTGTGCAGCGTACGATAACCTCAGTCAACAGGCCGACGAGGGAAATGCTAAGAAGTGCAAGTGTGGATCAGGTCAGCAACCATTATTTCCTGAGTTGGAAGACATCATCTGTGAGTGGATTGCTAACAGGAGAGCAAAGGCTTTGGTTGTGCACAGGGCTGATATCCAAGCATTTGCCCTTGCAATGGCACCACAGTTAGAAATATCCCCAGAAGAATTCAAAGCATTACAACATTGGCTGGATGGCTTCCTTCAGTGATATGAACTGTCTCTAAGAAGATCAACAACACTGATCAAGCTGGAAGATACTGAAGTTATTAAACGTGTACTTGTGTTCAAGTCCTTTGTTGATGGCATTGACTTTTCTAAATACCAACTCTCAGTCATGATTGCTATGGATGAAACTACAGTGTTTATGGGCCAAGGATCTCAAGCAACAATTGATCAGAGGGGTGCCTCATCAATCTACATTCCCTCCATTTGTTATGAGAGTGCACGTGTTACCTGTATTTTGGCAATTTGTCTAGATGGAAAGAAAATCCCACCTCTAATCACTAGTAAGGGCAAGAAAGATAAGACTGAATGTGTTTCAGGGATTTACATTCTTGAAACCGAAAAAGCCTGGTGCACACAAGCAGCTGTAAGGAAGTGGGTTGATGTAATGCTGCCACTTGTTTTGCAAGGTGGCAAAAGAGGTCTGCTAGTCTGGGATTCAGCCAGCACTCACCACACTAAAGAAATGAAGAAATTCCTTGCACAGAGAAGAATAGATCAAATAATGATTCCTGCAGGAATGACTGCCTATCTCCAGACTCTTGATATTGCAATAAACAAGCCATTCAAGGACCATTTGTGCATGGAACTCAATGGCTACACTGAAAATAGAATGGAGAGAAATCAGCATGGAAACTTTGTGAAGCCTAGCCTGCAAGAGGTCATGACTTGGGTGAAAAATTCATGGGATAAAATCACTGACAGCTGTGTTACCAATGCACTATGAGCAGGCTACTTGGACAAGCAGTGCTCATTTAAGGAGAGCTCTATTGCTAGGCATGACAGATTGGGGAAATAGTTCGACAGGAAATGGAGTCACAAGAAATTCAGGTCAAAATTCGGGGGTTGGACACTTATGACAATGTTCCAGAAGAAGATGACATGACTGTATTTCAATAACTGTGAAAGCCAAGGTGCAGATATTCTGAAGTTGAAATGTTTGTTGCACTGTTTATGTAAAATTCTCACACAACTGTTAACGCGTTACTTAGAACTGTTGTCCAATAACAGAAAAGTATGAAATAAATGTCAATTTGTGTACATGAATAAATGTCAGTTTTTGTACATGAATAAATTTCAATTTGTGTTCATTAATAAATGTCAATTTTTGTACATGAATAAATGAATAAAGGTAGATTGTTGGATGGTGTGGGTAAATAAGGCATCCCCTGATAATAAGCCCTAATGCATATTTCGGCAGGGGAAAGAGTATAAGACCCGGTCTTATTTTCGGGGAAATACGGTAGCAGACTCACACTGTATATGACCACCTTTTGATAGACAAAAAACACGGTTCACAAAAATAAGAAAAAAGCTAAACAAGAGGCCAACAGTTAAGTGGATAAACAAGGATAAAACAGAACTGTTGCACTGCTGTTAGACAACAAACCCAGAACAGTCACAGAAGGGTGACACAATTACAATATGAAATAAATCAGACAGAAGCAACTGCATTTGAAAACTATCAGATGATAACATATGCTAATCTAAGCTGCCTAACAAGATCAATGACAGCAATACAACCATCTCAAACAGAGGAACATGCAATAGAGGAAGTACTACAAAAGAAGGAAAAAACAACAGAAGAAATTAAAACACAAAGTAAAGCAAAAGATCAGGATGTAGCATTTGTGCAGACTAGAAAATTATATTAAATTCAGTTATGCACTTGCCAAAACCAAAGAACTGTAAAAACAATGCACTTCAATAACTATTAGGACAGATGTTAGAGGCATCAGAACAATGCATAAAAATAAAATGAAAGTTGTGTACTTACCATAATGCTATATCTATGTTGTCTTCTTCCATCCATCTCACCAGATCCAACCAGATCCAATGCCAGCAACTTTCAGACTCTTAAATAAAAGGCTCGGGCTCCTCCCCTTACCTATAATTCCCCTCCACCCTCAAAGTTCCTCAAATAGAGTTTGCCTGTCTATAGTACAACTCCTCTTATATTATACAAATAGAAACATGATTTACCATATTAAAACAATGTGTATACATCTCTTCTCTCGTGTCTGAAATTTTTAGTGTGCCTTGTGCCAGAAAATGATACTTCAAAGCATATGTATGTCCTATGTATTCTTTCTGTTTGGGACCTTTTTCTTTGCACATTCTTTCTAAAAAGGCAAATTGTCAGTGGGGGATAAGCTTGTTATTAAACTGTAAATAAAGAAATATCAGTGTTGGAATGGGTAAGGATGTAGGAAAGCTGATTAATCTGTAATTACTTACTTGATGTAACAGAACCAGGTATAGTAGTAGGCTGTGCCACAAGTTCATGTGTGCGATAGGGACAGCATAAATTGATACTTTACCTCATAACTCAAGCTCATTGTTGAAAATAATTGTAGATAAAACCCCAAAATCTGTGGCAGTTTTAAAATACAGATACTATTGATTTATAAAGTTGATTGAATAAGAGGTTTGTATTGTCAGAAATAATAGATACCAAGTCTGTATTGAGCTGCAATACATTTTATTGATAATTTTATTTATTTTATTTTACGTTTGTTAACCGGGATGGTCCGACTGGACACAGGTCCATTTTCAGCAGAGGCCCGGGGAGAAAAGCTCCACAGTAAGTAAAATTTTACACAATATGTTAAAATACAGTATACAGAGACTTTTCAAACAATATGTTAAAATACAGTATACAGCAGAAGACATAAGACCTATATATATATATATATATATATATATATATATATATATATATATATATATATATATATATATTTATATATATATATATATATATATATATATTTATATATATATATATATATATATATTTATATATTTATATATATATATATATATATATATATATATATATATATATATATATATATATATATATATATATATTTATATATATATATACAGGAAAAAATAGTTACACATGATTAATAACAGAATAAGTATACAAATTCAATCAGCATTAGGAGAAGACCTGGACTGTAATATATATTACAGTAGGTATATTAGGAAGCGAGGTATATAAGTGGAATAATTTGAGGACTTATGTAATACCTGGGCATAGCCACTTATTTTTTAAGTGTGTTCTAAGTGAGTTTTTAAAGTGAGAAGAGGTAGGGGCAGAAATCAGAGCACAAGGGAGATTATTCCAGCTTCTAGCTATGAAGTGGGAAAGCAGTGCTTTTCCTGCAGTATTGTTAGCCCTAGTGATACAGAGGAGGGGGTTGTCGGAAGATCAGAGAGGACAATTTGTATTATAGTGGGTAAGAAGTTGGCCTAGTGCAAATGACTAATTGGTGATAGCTTAGTAGCTGGGGAAGTTCCAGCCATTGCAGTTCCCTTAGAGCCTGGCAATGGTGGGTTCTAAAGGTGGAGTTGTTTGCAAACTTGGCAATTTTATTATAACATGATTCGAGTCTGGCAAGGTCAAGTTTCTAAGGTAGATAAGAACTGGAGCAGCATACATTAGGGTAGACAAGAGGTGAGTTTGGGCTAGGGTAATTCGTGCTTGTTTTGAGAGGGCTTTCCTGTTCCTATATAGTCTTCCCATTTTTTATTGACTTTTTTGATAGTTTGTGAAATGTGGACATCGAAGTGTAGATTTTTATCAATTTCAATGCATAGGAGTTTGGTATGGTCAGAGGGAGAGATAATAGTGCCATTTTTTGAGGAAATAGTGAAGGATAGAGGGGTGGAAATGGTTTTGTTGGGGGTGAAAAGTAGTAATTTGGTTTTATTAGGGTTTAGGATAAGTTAGATCTGAGTGATCCAACTTTCCACAGAGCTAAAGGATTCCTGGGTGAGTTGTTGTAGGGTGGGAAGTGATGGAGCTGAACAGATAAGAGTTGAATCGTCAGCATATTGTATAAGTGTAGCATGCTCTGTGGTGGTATGTAGATTATTAGTAAATATGGAGAAAAGAAGTGGGCTTAATATGGAGCCTTGTGGTACACCTGTGGTAGTTGGGAGTAAGGGGGATAGTACACTTTGCCACTGGACAGATTGTTGCCTATTTGACAGATAGCTTTTAAACCAGGCTATAACGGAAGGGGCAAAGGATAGGGATGTCAGGGTGTCTATTAGTAAGGAATGTGAAACCATGTAAAATGCTTTGGAGAGGTCTAGAAATATTGCAGGTACAAAGTTATTATTATTTTTATGTTGGTTGATCATATTGGTGAAAGAGAGCGGAGCGGTGGTTTGGCTATGATGTTGTCGGAAGCCATGCTGTGTGGGGGAGAGGAGATGGTGTGAGTTTAGGAATTGTGTTACCTGAGAATGTATACATTTCTCTAGTATTTTAGATAAGGGGGGTTGAATGGCAATGGGGCAATAATTTGAGTATTAGTAAGAGTTTCCGCCTTTATGTAGTGGAATAATGTATGATACCTTCCATAGCTGTGGGACATATGCTTCTTGTTTGGAGTGATTGATAAGAATAGAAATAGGGTAGGATAAGGATTCAGCAGCTATTTTTAGGAAGTTGGCTTGTAGATTGTCAACAGCAAGGGTGGTAGGTTTCAGTTTTAGGAGGTGTTTTTTAATTGTTGAGGTGGGAATGGGTGAGAGCATAAAGGATAGGATGTTGTCAGGGCATTTGTTTGGGTTATATGTAGGGCTGTTTTTGGATAGTTGGGAGGATAGTGTTAAGATGGATTCTGTGAAGTGGTGATTGAATTGTGAGGCAATGTACTTGTTGTCATTCATGGAGTTAGGAGTGGGAGTGGTAGTTTTGCCTGGTTTTAGGAGAGAGTTAATGGCATGCCAAAACTTTTGGGGATCTTTTGAATGTTTGTTTTGGATACTGAGGAAGTAATTTTGTCTATCGAGTTTAGTTTGTGTCTTGGCCTGATTTCTAAGTTGCAGGTAACTTTGTTTGGCTAGGCTAGTATTGTATTTCTTCCAAATTCTCCAAGCCTTATCCCTTGACTTTAGAAGGGCTGTAGTTTCCCTAGTTAGCCATGGTGGAGAAAAGGGAGATGGTAACTAAGATCATCAGGAAGGCATCCTGATAAGCCTTTTGTTATAGTCCAACACACACTTGCATACAGCATGAGAGCAAATGCCAACTTTCCAGTTATATGCTAAAGCTTGTCTAAGGATTATCTTCACCCCTGAGTGTTATTCCAGTGTCTTAATGCCTTCAGTTCAGTTCAGCCACTTCTTGCTACATCTTTTACCCTGAATCGGAAATGTAACAAGCTCATTTTTCTATAAGCACCAAAATATTCTAAAGAGCATACTTAGTCACTCCATGGAAATAATGTTATCACTTTGCTTCTATCTAATCTAACTCGCTTTTGAATGCATTGCTGCAGTCTGTAACTTTTCTTAGTTTCTCCATATGTATAAGATTGTTTTAACTGTATCAGAAATAGATTCCATTCCTAGATAATCATAATTAAAGTTCATGAAGTCTGTTTTGTCATTTGAATTTTGTCAGATGTTTGTTGTTTTTAATATCGCAGCGCTAATGGACTCATTTCATTAGGTAGGGTATTCAAGTAAGCCGTCTGATATAACTTAAAAGTATACAGTGACTATTTAGAAAAAATCATAATTCAGTAAAGTTTCAAGAATTGTCTTTGCATTATCCAATGTATAGGTTACTTAGAGGTAACATCTATCTGGTCAATGCAAGATTATATAATAAGCTTCCCCATGCAGTTATAATGAGTTAGTAATTACCCTTATTAAAACTTTTGATATATATTTTGGAAAGGGAAATGTTAACAGTGGGTTAAGGCAATTAGTCTTCTTGAATGGCAGCAAGTCTTAAGCTTGACAGTTGGGCCTGCAAAACAGGTTTGATGTCCCAAACTAGGTTACTGGAATTGAAGTAGATCATGTGACTTATTTTAGGATTATAAATTGTTGGTGTTTTTAATGGATTCACTCTGATGAAGTCCGAATGTCAGATGGGCAAAAGTGCCCTGCCTTTTATTTCTATTGTTTAATAAATTACTAGTTTCCATGAAGATTTAAGTCAGTGGTGATTTTTTATTTTTGTTTTTTATTTTTGGTTGGTTTCTACACTAAGTTCTTTAGTGTTCAGTTTCTTAGGTAATACAAACCTCCCTCACTCCCTCTTTCTCTCCCGCTCTCATTCATTCTCATTCTCTGTCTCTCTCATTGCCTTGTTCAAGCACTTTAAGTATATGTAAATTGTGACACTGCCAGTACAGCTATCTGGAATTTTGTAAATAATTCTGTATCATTTGTGAATATTGATATGATTTATATAAAACTGTATGTTATGTACTGAGCTTCAAGAGTGTAACCACAGCATACCCTGCTGTAAAGTAGAAGATTAACTTACAAAACTTCAAGAAAATACGTTGAAATTAAGTGCTTTATGATGTGCTATAAAAGTTAGTTTAATTGCAGCAAGAAGACAGGATGTCTAGAGGTAGACATTTTTTATTGTCTTGGAGAGAAGTATTTACTATGTTTAAAATATAAAGTGCTTTATTGCTCTATGATTCCTAGAAGCTGCACTTCTGAGAGATATGTACTTCTCAGACAGAGATGTTAAAATTCTGTTAGTAGCTGTTATCCTGGGAACTGAAGGCAGGTGAAAAAAGAGTGATGTCATTCAAACTGACCCAGCAGTAATGTTTGATAGTAATTTAAGAACTCTCTCAGAGAGAGACTGTGTGCATTTTGTATTTTGCCATGGACTTATCAAGAACATCCACTCATCTGCATTTGCCTTACTCTGTAAGTAAGTTATTTAGGGCATAGTAACTTTTAGATATAAATAGGAATATAGTAAAGATTCGTTTAGATGTTTTCTATATTTATTTGAGACTGTCCTGCCGTGTTGTTTTAAAACATTTCCTGTGATTCTGAATGCTGTAGTTACTGTGTTGATTGAGTACTGTCTTGTTCTTTTATTATTTATTATTAAATATATTTAAACTTAACCTTGTGGCTGATATTTGTGAGACATATTTAAGCTCTTACAGTACTTGCATATGTATTTGGTGACACTGTACAGGCCACTCTTAATAACCTTGGTCTTTGTCACACTTGCCATTTGGATAATAGTAACATTACACGGTAAGATTGGTCACCCTTTGGAAAGTAACTGATAAGGGGTTCTGGTGGCAGTGATAACTACCCTATGGTATGGGCAGAAGGGGGCATAGCTAGTAAACCTGTGCCAGCCTTTCCTAGGTGTATGTTTGTGTATAAATCAAATCTCAAAGTGTGTGTGTATGTGTGTGTGTGTGTGTGTGTGTGTGTGTGTGTGTGTGTGTGTGTGTGTGTGTGTGTGTGTGTGTGTGTGTGTGTGTGTTAACTACTTGGGCAAGGACATGAACCACTGGTTGGACAGAGAGAGTGTTGGTAGGACTTGGCTTGGAACCCTGGTTAAGGACTCAAGTCTATGGGTGTGCCAGTGGGGAATCTTATTGGGGATCTGGAGAAAGAAAGAGAAACCAGCCCTCAGAATGACTGTGATCTCTGTGTACTCTTAAGGGAACTTGTACTTTACTGTGTGTATACTTGTCATCATCCCATTGTGTAAGTCCCTCACTGTTGTCAGTTGTGAACAGCAGTCAGTGGAATGTCACCTCTTGTATGATTCCACTTGCATTCATCTCAAAATTTCATTCAGTTTTGCTGCATAATGGAATGGATTTTCACTGGAGTAACTGATGGAACTGTAGTAGGCTTAAGCTTAGTCATGACAGATTCACAGATTATTTTCTCTACAAATATTGAAATTAGTAGGTTCTTAGGACCGACTGAAGCTTAATCTGTCCTGATAACCAGTTCCATCATACCTGAAGTATCTTGGCTACGTAGATTACTTGTATGTGGACACTTGGTCACACAAATCCAGCACTTCTAATTTTTGCCTTTTACCTTTGCTTTAGCCAGGGTCTTGCCCCTATAATTCAGTTATTTGTTATATGGACTTTTAGTGACCAACCCTGTTTTTTTTCCAGTTAGGGATATCTTGTCTGGCTTCAAAGTGCTTACCAAGTAATAACAGAAGTATCAAAACTAGTATCAGTGTCAAACTGTAGTGTTGCATTATTTACTTGAATTCCCACATACCACATTTCATCAGTGTTTCACTCATTAAGCATCGTGTGCCCAGGAAAAGCATTTCTGTTTTTCAGTTATACGTCTAACAGTGATTTATTGTTTACAGTGTTTAGTTTTAGATGCCGCTTCAAAATCATCAAGATTTCTGCATTCTTTTTATATGGCTTTTTTACCATCAAGCTTGCTGACCCCAAACCTTCCCCAGTATGTCTTAACCCCATTTATTCCCCCTATTGAGCATCCTCAGTAGTGGATCAGGAATCATCATGAGGGCTATGATCCAGGCAGCCATGGAAGTAGTTTGTGTCACTGATGGCATCTTGGCAATCTGCACATTTCTGTTAAGGCCTTAACACTGCCCTTGGTGGCTGACATGAGCAGCCACATTACTGCGGGACATTTTATACTGTCCCCTTGAATGTGAATACTTCAACTCAAATGATGTGAGGTCTACTGTCCCTGGTCTTGGTCATTTTGGTGCGGTGCAAACCCCCACTTGCATGGGGGTAGTTGACCAATGCCCTCCTACCAGATGGACAAGGCAACACCAATAGTCATGCCAATCCTTCCTCCACATAGCTCTTCCAGCACTGAATACATAATTCAAACTTGAGTCATCTGGGTTGTAGTCAGGGTTGTATCTCACCGTGTTTCAGAGCTGGACAAACCTGTTGCATTTGTGACCACTTTTACTCTAAGTCCCATATAACTTATTAGGTTCTTGATTTCACTGCTTTCCTTTTGGCTATCTGAAACTTCTCATACCTAAACTGATGTGCCATTTGTACTGCTTGCTCTAAAATTAACTTTGACGTCAACTGAAGCTTTTGAGAAACATTAATGTTTGCAAGACCATTAACACATCTGCCATGTATCATCTTTTCCTTTTAATTACCAAATTCATGGTATTTTTTGAGTTTGTACAAGCTCCTCACAAATACATCTACAGTTTCCTCAGCATTTGAGTTTATGAAAGCATTCTGTTTTATTTATAGCATTTCATCTTGGTACAGAATGATCAGATAAGCTTTTTTCTTACTGCATCAAAATCATACTTTCTCCATTAACAATGGTAAATATAAAGTAAGCTAACCTGTATCTATTCACTCTCTCTCTCTCACACATTCTTTCATATGGTCACATTGTAAAAATAAGTGGATGGCCTCCAGATCAGCCATAAAAGTAACTTAGCAAAACTGAAGAGCTTTTCTGGACAGAAATTGGGCATTGTCTTCTTTCTTCAGTTTTTGCAAAAAATATAAAACACCTGAATATGAAGTTTATAAACATTCAGTTACTCCTGAGGCTATGTCATGAATAAAGGGAGCCAAGTGTCTTAGCTGTAACACATTTAACTGCTAGCTTTTATGTTTACATTTGATGACTGTCTTGGAATTTGAAGTGCTTTTTTATAAATTATGTTTGTTAAAATGTTCTTGTGTTAAAAGGTGTTTGTAATGCATTTCATTTGAGCATTAAGGTAGTTGTATCTTTAAAGGATTGTGAAGGGTGATGACATCACTCATTTTTAACAGTATTTAAAGGCTGTACTATGGAGTGCAGTTAGATTCTGATGAAGTCCCCAGCTTAGGGAATGAAAGGGCTCAATCTGTGTCTTTGAATGTTAGAAGAATAAAATCAGCTTGGAATGAAGAGTTTGGCTGACTGAAAGTGTTTCCTACTGCTTCACAGTGTATGTTTTGGACTTTAATTATATTTTACACTGTGGTTACTTTTTCTATTTGAGCTATCTGTACAAACTTGGTCATCAGTGGTGGAGGGCATGAAAATGTATAGGAGACCTGGGAGCCAAGCATGCAGAAGAACATCCTTCGGTGATGGTCCCTCTGGAGGGATCAGGGTAAAGAAAGTGCTTCATTTGGTGTTGAAGGGAGTTGCAAACAAGTGGCAACATTGCTGGCCCCAGAGGTGGAAAATATGTGCCATGGCTGATGTGTTGAGACACCACTATTGAGGTGTCCAAATGCTCCTGCTTAGATTGTTCCCTAGGAAGTTGTATTTCCCTGGGATGTCTGTGTTACTATCAGAAAGCATTGTGGGGACAGCATCCAATGCCACACCCCACAGCCTGTCAACACAGAGCCAAATGGACTTCAATATTAGCTGCACAATTTATGGGGAATCTTCTCCATGCCTTTAAGAATATGAAAGATGCACACTACAAAAATTATGAGAGGATGAAATGATGCTTGCTTGCATTATCACTGTAGAAGCTCAAAATTACACTCAGATTTTAAAAGGGTTGGGAGGGTGGCCTAATGGTTAAGGTGCTTGTCTTACAAACACAAGGTGCAGGGTTTGAGTCTCACAAGGGATAACTGGCTAGGCTTAAAATGGCTCGCAAGGGCAGTTAACTTAGTACTAACCTATGAAACTATAAAAATCACAACTGTAATAACTAAAATGTTTTGTTACTTTGTGGCTAGATCCTGTAGGCCAAAACAGTAAAGAAGCCGTGACTGAAACTCTAGTAATTAACTGATATTTTGCATTTTAAATGTGGGAGGAGGAAACATGAAGCAAAGTTCAATAGTAATATCAACAGCAATGAAAATAAGCTTTAAGTAACTGGTAAAACTGTTGAGTGAAGCACAGATTCAATGGAACTTAAGCAGTATGAGAGAGTTACTGCCAGGTTAGTGGAGACTGCATTTTATGACTGTGCCACTACTATGTTCATTAAATGTCCAGCATTAGTAGATGGAAGGGGACCGCAGGCATTACTGGACTGTAGTAGCATGATAGCCCTCATTAAAATGCAGTACTTTTGCAAGCAAAAAGACCTAGTCCCCTAAAGCTATAGAGGTTCTATGCTTTCAAGGGGAGTAAAAAGATATAGCCCCCAAAAACAGGAATGCAGGCAAGAGGGCTTGAGGCACGAACACAGTAATAGTTTCCAAAGTTTATTCTTCAGACTTTGCTTCAAACAAACAATAAAAACAATAAAAAACAGTAACCATAAAGCACTTTTCATCTCACCCCTTAGTGAGACTTCATCAGACAGTTGCAACAAGAATCTTTCAAACAGTATATACAAGTTCAAACCACATCAACTTCCTCCAAGCAAAAGGCAAACCCGCCCCCAAGGTAAGCAGGAAAGAACAATTAACCCATTGTATGCTTCTTTAAAAATCCAGCTTCTTGTGAAACAAGTTTGTATGCAGTAAATATGTTTGTATATGTGTAAATTTAAATATAGCTCATCAGTTCGAAAACACTCTTAAAAGACCTTTTAAAAGTATACTCAGAAATATTTAAAAACCATGCTAACATTAAAACCAATAGTTAAGATAACAGCAAAAAGTGAGAAGTCAAGAATGAAGTGTAAAATTGAAAACAGTATAAAATAAAATACTTTACCACTGTGTGAAAAAGTATTAAAATCTTAAATAATTTTCAATAGTAGTTAATAATGACAGTTCTAAAAAGTAGGATGAAGAAACGAAACACTTATATTAGCCCCATGTTGTCTGAATTTAAAACCATCAAGCTAAAACGCTATAAAGACTTGAGCAGAGAAAACCATCCTGTAAAAGACGTCCGGTGAATATGATAAAAGATGAAATAAGAGTGTACACATTCACATAAACAACTCTAAATGCAAACACATTAATTTGTAGATAACAAATAAGTGAATGTGAATAACCATGTATATGTATAAACATGTATATGCCTAACTGAACAAATAAGTACATTTCTGACTATTTAGATAAATATTTAACATACCCTGTTTAAGCAAAAATATTAAACCTTTCTTGCAGGCTGAAGTGAATAAGGTATATATTCACCTCATTAAACTCTTTAGTTTAAGGATGCAAGATATAGAATAAACTGCATTCAGTCCTGGCAGGCAGGCCCTAGTACAAAGTTGCCATATTAATTCCAGTTTTTCTAGGAATAATGAACTAGGACCACCCCTTCCATCACTCGTAACCGGGTCAATCACTCTAAATTTAAAAGAGTGTAATGGGAAAGCACTCACATGTCTAGCCAGTGCATTTTCCTGCTTTGATGTTCTAATGCTGTAAAAGTGTTCGTAAACCCTTTCTTTTAGTTTCCTGTCCGACACGCCTCTGATCTGGATGTTGACTTAAAAAAGGACCTAATTAATGGTTGCTATACAGCTCATATTTTCAGGAAAGATACCTACTCGAACGCTTTTCGAGCAATAGTTATGATATCAAAGACGTCATTAATAAGAAATGGGATTTAATAGTCCTTCACCACAATTTATATGCTAAATTGAGGGACCCCCCCTACAGTAGTTTTTAGACGTGGCAGGAATTTAAAAAGCTTATTACAGACTAGGAAGGAAGACAATTTTGGAAGCAGGAGGAAAGGGATGACAAAGTGTAGCATGTGCCCCCAATGCTCCTTCATGGAGATTGGGGTCAACTTCTCGATCAGAAGAGTGCCCTATGCATCAAAGGGAAAATTTGACTGTAATACTAAAAGTATAGTCTGTTTGGCCCAATGTCAAGCCTGCCCAGCTTTTTATATTGGGAAGTCGGTTATGGTTACTGTTTTTTATTGTTTTTATCGTTTGTTTGAAGCAAAGTCTAAAGAATAAACTTTGGAAACTACTACTGTGTTCGTGCCTCAAGCCGTCTTGCCTGCATTCCTGTTTTTGCAGTTACCTGTTTCAGTATTCCAAGATATTGCCCCCAACCAAGGTAGAAATTCAGACCAAATTTTGAAGGACAATGCATCCTGCAGTGATAGTGATATATCTTACAAACAATATAATTACTGGGAAAAATGTTATCTCATTTTAAAGAACTATGGAGGCAGTGAGAAAGCTACTGTGTCCTTAACATAAAAAAAATCCTGCTGTTAAGGGAAAAGGGCCTCAAGAACTGCAGGTCAGGGTCATACCTCCACACCCACCTATGTCAGAATCAACAGTTGTATCTTTTAGTAAACCAGAAGGTGTGAATGGGCCAGGAATAATGTTAAAATACTCCAAAGAATATGCAGTGTGTACTGGAAAAGGAAGATCTTAAAGATGCTTCAGGCATTAAGGGATGACAACTGGAAGGAGTGGAATCAGAGAGGGAGCCAGTAGTGTATCATGCCAACAGCTCAGCTGGGAGTCTAGAGAGAGAAAATGACTCCAAAGGAAAACTAAGGCAGAAGTAGTCCTTACTAAGACAGGCCACAAAGAAATTAAAGAAGATAAATGTGCTGATTCCCAGTACTCAGATAAGAAGCATAACAAGATAGAAGAACAGGCAGATGGCTATGCTAAGTACTGTGGTGAACTAGAGGTAAATGGTACCATCTTCAATGAGCAGAGTGACATATAGAATCTGCTGGCTGACAAATTCAGGTATAACTTCACCTACCACTCTCCCTGCCTCACTCATGAAATCTCTGCCAACATAACCTCAACCTCCAACTATTAGCAGGCAGCAGGTCATGGTGGCACCCACTAAGGCTAAAAACACAACCTCCATGCGTCCAGACAATATCTCAGCTTGCCTCATAAATAGCTTGAGACATGGCCTATTAGTACCACTTAAGTCACTTTTCAACTACAGCTTCAAAACAGGCTACATACCATATGAATGGAGGACTGCAGCAGCTAACCCTCTTCACAAGAATGGACCATCAACTGACCCCAGACACTACAGGCCTATTAGTCTGACTAGTCTAATATGCAAAGCCAGGAAATTAATTATCATGGAAATGATCAAAAAAGACTTTGGGAACCTTCAGTCAATAGACCCATCTCAGTTTGGTTTTGTCAATTGAAGGTTATGCCTACCTACCCTTGTAGACTTCTTTGGGAGGGCCACCAAGGCAATGGATGAGGGGAAAACAGTGCATACCACCTACCTTGACCTGGCTAAACTGTTCAATACAGTACTCCACTCAAATATTGTTGACAAACTCGCCAAACTAGGCACAAATCTGTACATAACTCACTGGATTGCCAGGTAGAACCCAAGAGGTCAGGATTAGTGAGACCACCACCACCAAAGGATCAGTCACCAGTAGAGTAGCTCAGGGTTCAGTGCTGGCCCTGCTCCTGTTCAGCAACTACTTCTCGGAGGTCAAACCTAATGTCATGGGCCTCTGACTCACCAAGTTTGCAAGTGACTGCAAACTGGGAGCTATCTTAGAGGTCCCCATGACACTAACATCCTACAAGAGGGTCTAACACGAACAAATGACTGGCATGAAAGCCATAGATTAAAACTCAGTGACAAGAAGAGCATTATAGTGCTTTTTTGGAAAAAGGCCATCCAGATTAATTACTCTATCAATAAGACACCTTTAAGAGTTGACCCAGTAATTAGGGATCTGGGAAGTTAAGCAGACAGCAATCTGGTCTTTGACCAACACATAGCCAAGGTAGTAAAAAATAATTCTATCTCTCCCATCTTGTAAGTAAGGGTATGGCATCCAGGTCCGAGGAAGTTATAGTACCACTTTATTTTGCTGAGTATGGTAGGGCCTTCTAACTTATTTATTCCTATTGTGAGTTCTTTGAACAAGTTTCTTTTGCAATTTCTGACACTTTAAAGCAGATTGTGCTCACCTATTTCAGTTTTTCCACTAAGTAATTCACATTAATACTTCTCCAAGCTCTTTTTTATTATATTAATTTATATTTAACATTATTGTAGTTGCCTCACCTAATTTTTTTTTTTTTGGGGGGGGGGGTACTACTACACTGCTGGTGCAGGTAACCAGGAAAGCAGGACAATGGACCCTTTTCAGTCATGATTTGGTCTTTAGGACAAGGATTAAATAGAATACATACACACACGTGTGTGTGTGTGTGTGTGTGTGTGTGTGTGTGTGTGTGTGTGTGTGTGTGTGTGTGTGTGTGTGTGTGTGTATATATATATATATATATATATGTATATGTATATATATATATATGTATATATATATATATATATATATATATATATATATATATATATATATATATATATATATATATGTATATGTATATATATATATATATATATATATATATATATATATATATACTTAAACTAAGACAAAGAGGTATTCCTGGTTGAACAAAACAACACTGTAGACAGGTGTCAGTTTGTAGATTTGAGCGCTTTCGTTCGCTTTATTTTATACAATGATCGAACTTCTTCAGAAATCTTACAGAGGAACATGGTGAACACGTTTAAATACTATGCAAACCTTGACTAACATTGAGGGTAGGGTGACGTGTAGGTGTGAGAGGCTCACCTATTGGCTCTGAGTAAGCATTTAATGTTCAGGGCTCCGTTGAGTCCTGGGGGCAGGTCTGCTGCAAGTCTGACCTGCCATTTTAATTCTTTAACCTCAAGTGGGATACTGGAGGTGTTGCAAAAATTGTGGGCTGTGTCCAATACTAGGAAGCTAAATTTAGCATTCACGCATTCTGCTGTGTGGCTAGCGAGCACGTTGGAGTTGTCCTGTCTCCTAATAGCTTGGTAGTGCTCACTAATTCTGTCTCTTAGGCGGCGTGTGGTCATTCCTATATAGAACGCCGTACAGCTTTGACATTGGCTGTAGTAGATTACCTGCGTGGTATTGCAGTCGTAAGTTCCTTGGATTTTGATAGGGAGTTTCTCAAATGCGGGGATGATGCTGGCTGTGGTGAGGATGTATTGGCAGTTATTGCAATTATTGCACGGGTGCGTGCCATTGCCAATAGGTGGATCATTATATCCCCTTAGTTTGTTCTGTTCTAGGAACGTTTTGAGCGAGTGTGTTCTTTTGAACGTGAAAGTGGGTCATTGCCTACTGCTTTCCTCACTTCGGGGTGGGCTAGGAGGATGTCCCAGTTGCTGCTGATGCTCTGTTTTATTATGTAGGCATTGCTGCCTATGGGCAATGGGAATCTGGGTATGTAGCTCTCAGATTTTTTCTGAGCTGCTTTGAATCCATATATTAGAATGGGTTGGTGCCTGCTGTGTCTGTTTAGTAACACTTCTGTGATGGTTTTCTCTATCAGAGAGGCAGGGTATTTTTTGTCCATGAAGCACTCTTTGAGCGTATTGCACTCTAATTCAAATTCTTTATCTATGCTGACCATTCTGCTGAGCCTGACTAGCTGGCCTTTCACTACGTTTCTCTTCATGAAGTGGGGATGTGCACTTCTGAAGTCAAGGTAATGGTTTTTGTGGGTTGGTTTCCTGTACACGGTGGAAGTGAAGAGCCCGGTGTTAGGCTCAAATGTCAGGGCTACATCCAGGAAATTAATGTGGTTACCTTTGCCCGCTAGGGTGAAATCGAGAAACTTGATGCTATTCCTAACTTTATCTAGGAATATGTCGAGTTCTCTGTCGGACCCTGTCCAAATTAGGGCTATGTCATCTATGTATCGAAGGTAGAGGGCTACCCTCTCAAACCCTTTGATGTGTTTTAAAGTGTCAGCTTCCCACGAACTCAGTACTAGGTTAGCGTAGGATGGGGCCATTTTGGCCCCCATGGCTACTCCCTTTAGTTGCTGGAAGATATTGTTGTTGAAGCTGAAAAAGTTGTTGTTTAACACTAGTTTTAGAAGGGTGCAGAGCGTATCTGCTCTGCTGGGGTGCACGTGTCTATGTTTAGTTAGATAGTCGTACACAAGTCTGCTCCCTTCTTCGTGCGGGATGCTGGGGTAGAGGGCTACTATGTCCAGGGTAACTAATGTTACTCTGGTCTGAGCCTTTGACTTTTGAAAGTCATGTATCCTGTTGAGGAATTCCCAGGAGTCCTTTAGGTAGAACTCTGCTGTTTGTGCGAACGGGTTGAACGTGTGGTCTAGGAGTTCTGAGATGTACTCAGTTTTGGTTCTCTTAGACGACACAATGTGCCTGAGGGGGGGATCCACTGGGTTTTTGTGAAGTTTGGGAATGCCAAACATTTTCCCTACTTCGGGGGCATCTACGTTCATAAAGTCAATTTCGTCCTCAGAGATGGCTTTGGTTTGTGTGAGGCGTGCTAACGTCTCATCTATGGCTTTGAATTGGTCGAGCACCTCTGTTTTGCTGATGGTTCGGAAGCTACTTTTGTCTTCTAGGATCTCATTCATTTTATTGACATAGGACGAGGTATCCATTACTACAATACCTGCGCCCTTGTCCGCTTTCATCACTGTGAGGTTATTATTACTTCTCAGTGAGTGAAGCGCTGCTTTTTCGTCCTTGCTTAGGTTGCTAAAGGCACTTTTGCTTTTTTGGACGCCTAGCGTTCTGATTTCATTTTCGCACACTTTTGAAAAGACCTGAATATTGTTATTCAGCGTAGGATTGAAGGTACTTTTCCTTCTGATCCCAGCTTTGTCTATAACCATGCTGCTAGAGCTATCTGTGCTGGGGGGGGCTAGGGGCACCGCTGATATGGCCAGGAACCACGCTAAGGCTCCCATGTGCCTGTGTAGGTATGGGTGGTGGCCTTGAGGTGGTGTTGTCTGGGTCTGCGTGCGGTCCAGGGTGAGGGCCAGTGTGCCATGTGCTATTGACTACAGTAGGTGTAGGGTCAGTGGCCGGCTCGTGGTACTGGGCTAGCCTGTGGTAGTGGTTTTGAGTGGGGGAGGGTGTGCTTGTTCTCGGTAGACACCTCTCCACTGCTCTAGGGCTGTTGTTGATCGCATCATTAGTCTGGGACTTATTGCTATCATAAAGATTGAACAATGCGTTGGATGAGATCGTGTTTGTTGGGTTCCCGAAGCTCGCCTCAGTGACGAGGTTCGGAGAAGAAAGGGTGATCTCTTGTGGCAAACTCACGCTGCTTTGAGTAATGGCGGGAAAGCTGCGCGATTAGTATCTGCTATCTAGGCTATCCATGTATGGGTGCCGAAAGCAGGAGCGGGTCATATTGGCAGGGTCTAGCACAGTCAAGGTAGTAGGGGTAGTACTGATACCATTACTCCTAGCATTGGGCATGTGGCTACAATCTGGCGTGCTGAAGCTCGTGATGTCCGCTAGGAGAGTAGAAGAACTTTGGTGATGAACAACGTTTGGATTAGTTCGCCCTGTAGTTCGTTCTATAGTTGTGCGGTCTGAGCCGTGCGTGTAGGCGTGTGTGCTGATAGTTTGATGAGTCCTAGCCTCATGGTCAGAAAAATCTATGAACACATTATTACAGACATTATTGAACCCATTGCTTTCTGTATCAATAAAGACATCATTGTAACCATTGTTATCTGCATCATTTGAAAGCATGTGGCATCGTTCATTAGAGCTGCTATTGACTGACTTGAAGGAAACATTATTAGCGGTATAAGAAGACAAAACATTGCAACTTCATTAGTAGCTACACTGGCCGTGAATGATAAATTTTGATACATCGGTCCAGTTGCTGGGCGTGAGCTTGGCGTAAGTGCATGTGAGGTACTTGTGGGGTGAGTTTCTGACAAAGCTTCATCTAAAGCAGATGAGTAGTTGGTGGCAAAATTGTCCTTCGATACATTATTGAAAACATGGTTGGCAGCAGCCTGGTTGCCCGCAGCTGAGTATTCGGCAGCTGAGTAGTCAGCAGCAGAGTAGTTAGCAGAGTAGTTAGAAGCGTTATTCTCTATTCTGCTAATTGAGACATTGCTAAAAGAAACATTGCTAAACGAAACGTTATTGTTTACATTGTTAATTGAAACATTATGGTTGTGAGAAACGTTAATGGTATCAGCTACATTATCATTCGGCACAAAAGAATCTGAGGTATTATTATCAGACAAATTATCAGACATATTGTGATCGTAAACAGGGTGATTAGTAGAACTGTTACCTGTGTTCATGTGGTCCGTATTGGTGAGCAACAAGGAATCAATGCAATCAAACTTTTTATTTTTGAAAATATGCTTGAGGTTTAATTGTCTGCAAAAATGTTTAAGGTCCAGAATGACTTTGGTAGTATTGGTGTGTTGGTAGGGGATGAAATTGAGTCCTTTGGAAAGCAGGTTATAAGTCCCAGTGCTAAGATCCTCTTTGGAAAGATTGATGACATTGTCTAGATGGCTGTGTTTCGGTCTTATGGATGTGAGACTCGTTGCGTTGTCCTTGCATTGAATCTCGTGGCAATTGTCCTTTGTTGTCGATGGATAGGAGCATTGGTGTGGTAGTTCTTGTCTCGAGGTGCTGTTGTTTTTGTCCTGCCTCTGGGTTTCTGTCGCTGCCCCGCTGGGTCCGGGGGCTGAGGTTCTGTCTCCCTCCCTAAAAAATGCGGTGAGGTTTGTCGGTTGTTACGTCCGCTTGGTGCGGGAGGCGAGGTGCTGTGGTTCCTGGCAGTAATCCGACCAGGTGTACTGCGGTGTTGGTTGCGTTTGTCCTGCTGTATTTTTTGATGAGTTATTCGGGCTGGTAGATGTAGTATTTGTCCGTACAGAGTGCTTGCTTTGCTGCCTGGGTCTTTGGCGGGAACTGGCTACTGGCGACTGGTTGTGTGGTGAGCGTGCGTCGTTTTCACCTGTTGTACCAGTCTCATTGTCTGATTCCTCATTTGTGGGGTCTTCGTTTGTGGGGTCTTCGTCGGTTCTGGGTCTGGGGTAGGCTTTCTTGTCCTCATATTCTTGCCAGTCCCTGGTGAGTTTCTTTTTCTTTCTCTGCGTGGTAGTATTGATGTGCTTAGCGATGTTGTTGTTGATAGTGTTCCATTCTGCCTTGAGATTCAGGAACTCCGAATGCTGCATGACTGTTTCATTAATGCCGGCAATTTGTTCTTTTAGGTTGGCGAGTTTTTTGTTGCTGTGAGTGATGAGTACTTGTAGAGATTGTAGACCCGCATCACTGAAGATTTGGCATAGTAAGTTGTAGGTTTCTTCATCGCCTTGAACGCTGTTGGGAAATTTGTAGATCCTTAGTCCTTTGGGCACAATTTTGAGCCCGATGCACTTGGCTAAGTAGAAATTGTCCAGTTCGAGAGTTTTGTACTTTATGATGAGCTTTTCTAGTTGAAAAATTAAGAACCTGCAGTCACCGAGGGTGAGTCTGTTGCACTGCCCATTTCCTCCTGGAGCAGCTATCAATTCCTCCGCTGGTTGGAATTGTGAGAACGGGTTCGCGTTGTCGGTGTTAATGAATTGCTGCATTAGTGACTTTCTTGGGGTTGACTCTTCAGTCCTGATATTGTTGTTCTGTTGCTGCGAGCTGCCGGTTAGTCCTCAGTCGCGGCGGTTGCTGTGCAGTTGTTTCGCAAGGTTGTCCGCTATTGCGGACGATTGAGACAGTGTTTTCGCTAGTTCAGCCATGCCGGACGGTATGCTGTGTATGGATAGTTCCAACAGGTCCTGGCTGATTGTTTCTCCGCTGCCTTCGGTCTGGTCGTTCATGTTCGGATAGTGCTACTAAGACCTATTCGAGTAGAAAATGACTATCCCCAGGAAACGAGAAGTAGATACTTAAACTAAGACAAAGAGGTATTCCTGGTTGAACAAAACGACACGGTAGACAGGAGTCAGTTTGAAGATTTGAGCGCTTTCGTTCGCTTTATTTTATACAATGATCGAACTTCTTCAGAAATCTTACAGAGGAACATGGTGAACACGTTTAAATACTATGCAAACCTTGACGAACATTGAGCCTAGGGTGACGTGTAGGTATACGTATATATATATATATATATATATATGTATATACATATATATACGTGTGTGCGTATATGTATATACATATATATACATATATATATATATATATATATATATATATATATATATATATATATATATATATATATGGGTCACCTTTAAATGCCCGACAACGCATTCCGCCGACACGGAATCCGACGGGACGAAAACACCGACAACGCAGATGACCGACAAGGTGAGAACCCGACGGACTCGGTAAGTGTGCGATCGAGTGAGGGATTTAGTGTTAGGGAGCGGACAGGTAAGTGTGCGATAGTGAGGGACTGTGGGTTTAGGGGTGGGTTAAGTGAGTTAGGGTTAGGGTGCAGGTAGGGTGTGTGTGTGATAGTGAGGGACTGTGGGTTTAGGGGTGGGTTAAGTGAGTTAGGGTTAGGGTGCAGGTAGGGTGAGTGTGCGGTAGTGTCGGATCTTGGGGTTACGGGTGGGTAAGTGAGTTAGGGTTAGGGTGCAGGTAGGGTAAGTGTGCGGTAGTGTCGGATCTTGGGGTTACGGGTGGGTAAGAGAGTTAGGGTTAGGGTGCAGGTAGAGTAAGTGTGCGGTAGTGTCGGACCTTAGAGTTAGGGTTTGGGTTAGGGATAGTGCATATGTTATGTAGTGTACTGTGTTGTTTACGTGTAGTGTGTTGCTGTAATGGTTTTCGGTGTTTCGTTGTCGGCGTTTTTGTTGTCGGTCTTTTGGTGTCGGTCATTAGTGTGTCGGTAAACGCGATTCGAGGTTTTAAAGGTGATCCATATATATATATATATATATATGTATATATATATATATATGTGTGTATATATATATATATATGTGTGTGTGTGTGTGTTATATATATATATATATATATATATATATATGTGTATATATATATATATATATATATATATATGTATGTGTGAGTGTATATATATATATATATATATATATATATATATATATATATATATATATATATATATGTATGTGTATATATATATATATATATATGTATATATATATATATATATATATATATATATATATATATATATATATATATATATATATATATATATATATATATATATATATATATATATATATATATATATATATATATATATATATATATATATATATATATATATATATATATATATATATATATATATATATATATATATATATATATATGTATATATGTGTATATATATATATATATATGTATATATATATATATATATATATATATATAGATATATATATATATATATGTATATATATATATATATATATATATATATATATATATATATATATATATATATATATATATATATATATATATATATATATATATATATATATATATACATATATATATATATATATATTTACATATATATATGTATATATATATATACATATATATACATATATATACATATACATATATATGCATATATATATATATATATATATCTATATATATATATAAACACAAATCCCCAAGGAGCCAAAGTTGTGTAGTAAACAATGTAAGTTGATGTTACAGCAATTTCTGTTAATATTGGTGAAGATAGAAAACTTGCTGCAAGTTTGTAAAATACAACAATCAATTTAGTATTCAATTGGTCAGACACTCAGTCCTTTACTTACTGACGTGAAAATAGGTCCAAAATGTGTTCATATGTTGTATTGGTAAATCCTGCTGGTAAAAAGATTTGCCGTATGCTCATAAAAATAGCCACCAAGTGAGTGTATACCTGAGCAACCGCTCATTCATAGGTTCATAGGTTCATAGGTTTATACTAGGCTATCTGCCCTAAGGCATTTATAAGCCTAGCCCAAATTATTGTGGCTTACGCCACCCCTTATATGAAAAAATACTGTGCCCATTAGTTTGTTGTGCCTCTGTCCAGCAGTGACCCAGAGATGATTCCCGGGGTAAACCTACGATCTCCCATCCACAGGTCTAGATTTCTCTTGAACAGAGTCAGCGAGGTGCTCTGCCTCACATGGACCGGGATTTTATTCCACAGCATAGGGAGTCTCTGAGTGATAAATCTATCCCTCCAGCACGTCCTATTTATATCCGTGCTAAGGTTTAAGTCGCTTGCTCTAGTGGTTTTGGTGGATTTGGATTTTTTGAGGTGGAGCATGTCCATTAATTCCGGGTTGGACATGGCCTTGTATGTCAGGCACATGTCACCTCTGAGCAGACGGTATGCGACTGAATAGAGCTGGAGTTTCTTCAATCTGGCAGCATATGACAGATTTTGGAGTCCCTTTATCCTTTTGGTGAGGAACTTTTGGGGTCTCTCCAATTGCTGCAGATGTCGGGTGAGATACATCCCGAATGGGGCATTGTACTCGATCATTGGTCTGATAAGTGAAGAGTACAGGGAACAATGACCTCACTAGATCTGGATGTGAATCCCTTCATGATCAGGTGGGCAATGTAGAAGGTCTTTCTAACCACTTTAGCAATGTGAGTGTCAAAAGAAAGGCCACTGTCAACCTGGGTCCCCAGGTCCCTGATAACCTCTTCTGTGCTTAGTGGATTGCCACCTATATGGTAGCTTGGGGTTACCTTGTTTTTCCCGAAGGGTATGACTATACATTTTTGGCGTTTAACTTCAGGCCATGGCTCTGGCACCAGCTATCTGTTTCCG
The DNA here is from genome assembly GCF_019279795.1 of Protopterus annectens. NCBI lineage: Eukaryota > Metazoa > Chordata > Ceratodontiformes > Protopteridae > Protopterus > Protopterus annectens. Next base: position 896,572,520 of record NC_056728.1, on the reverse strand, counting down.
TGAGTCCCTTCTGAAGGATATCAGTGTCCGATGCACTTTCCACTATGGCGCCCAGTTTGCAGTCATCTGCAAACTTTGTCAGCCAAAGTCCTCCCATGTTGGCCTGTACTTCTGAGAAGTAGATGCCAAACAATAGGGGGCCAAGGACCGAGCCCTGTGGGACACCACTTGTGACCGGCTTGGAGTCTGACACAGCGCCAGCAACTCTAACCCTGTGGGTTCTATCCTTAAGCCAGTTTGCAACCCATCTTGTGACATATGGGTTTACATTTAAGCTGGTAAGTTTTTCTACAATACCCGAGTGGGGTATTGTGTCGAAAGCCTTTGCAAGGTCAAGGTAGGCTGTATGGACTGCCTTTCCCTCATCAATGGCCTTGGTGACTATTTCAAGAAGTCGACCAAGTTCAAAAGGCATGATCTTCCCTTGACAAAGCCAAACTGGGTCGGGTCCAATGTCTGCAAGTCCCCTATATCTTTGTTTATGAGCTCCATTATGATCCTCTCCATAGCTTTGCAGACTAGACTTGTTAAGCTTATGGGCGGTAATTACCAGGGTCCGTGAGGCGCCACCTTTGTGGAGTGGGACCACAGTTGCCGTCACGCCACTCCTTGGGCACGTATCCTGTGGTAAGGCTGAGATTAAACAGCTGCCTTATGTGCGGGTTTAATTCCTCATTTAGCTCGTGTAGCACACAGCCGGGGACACCATGCCTTCCCATTGATGCTGTGTTTTTAGCTTTAGAGAGAGCAGCTTTCACCTGCGCATTTGAGATGTCCGGGAGGCTACACTCGGCTGGGATAGTTATCTCTCCTTTAGGGGCCGAGAGCCGGGTGAAGTTTGCACTGAACCTGCCTGCCAGTATGTTGGCAATGTCTGTGGGTTCAGTGATTTTTGTATCATTTTGGACTAATTCTGAGCATATCTGTGAGTTTCCACCCAGGTTCCTAACATAGCTGAAAAAGGCCTTATGATTGTCCTTTGAATCCATGGCAATTTTTCTCTCAAAATTGGCCTTAGTTGATTTTATGAGTGCTCGTAATTTTTACTAATAATGATCAGGGTGACTTCCCTTTTATGGATTTTGTTCTATCATGTAATAGCTTTCTCCTCTTATTGTAAAGTTTGTTAATGGCTGGGGTCCACCAGACTGGACGTTTGCCCTTTGTGGAAAGAGTCTTGGTTTTATTTGGGATTGCCTGATCCATGCAGTCCTGGAGGTGTTCATAGAAGGCATTTGTAAGGGCTTCCGCAGCTTGGGTTGTGGTTTCCTCTGACTCAGGGGCCTTGAAGGATACCACACCAGTCTTGAGTAGTGTGAAGTTTGCTTTAGAGAAGTTCTTCACTATGGTCTTTTGTTTGGGGTGGGGCGGGATGTGGATTTCCAGTGAGATTAGTTTATGATCAGATCTCACCAATGAGGGATATACTTCGGTGTGGAGCATTTTGTCCCCATGTTTGTGACAATGAGATCTAGTATATTTTCTCCTCTCGTGGGAACAGTGACTAGCTGTTCCATGGCATTTGAATTTATGAACTCCAGGAACCGTTGGGCTAGAAAGTTAGGGCTTGAGTAATGTTCCCAGTCTATATTCGGGTAGTTGAAGTCACCCAATATGATGGTGTTTGGAGATACATTTATACCCTCCAGTGTCTTCAGGAAGGCTGTGTGGGGTTCCTGAGTTTGAGAGGGTGGCCTGTAGCATGCTACAATTTGTAGAGCAGTTTTGCCTATTGTTAGTTGCACCTGGATGGTTTCCAAGCTTCATGCGTTGCCACCAACCTGGAGGTGTGAGTATCCTTTATGAATATGGATACACCCCTCCTTTTGTGGAGTGGTCCAGGTTTTGGGGCCGGAACGCATGATATGAGGTAAAACCTAATAGTGCCGGGTGCTCTCAGGAGCCTTGAACCAGGTTTCAGTTACAGCACAGACATCGATGTTCTCCATACTGAGAAGGGCCTCGAGTGCGTGCATTTTGAGATTTAGACTTCTGGCATTGAGCAGCATTACCCTCAATTTCTTCCCATTTTTGTTTTCTAGGGTGGTAGGTTTAGAATTTGAGCCTTGCCTAAAAAGGCACTATGGGGTGGCAAGAGCCTTAGCCAATATCCGGAATCCCAGGGTGACAGGTGCAAGCCGTCCCTTGCGAAGCAGCGTGGCTTGTCAAGCATGTCATCCCAGGCAGACAGACACTGGATCCCCTTTGAATGACACCAGACATTAAGCCAATTGTTAAAGCTGATCATCTTGTCTCTATATTGTGGCATCATTCTTGGTGAAGGAAGGATACTGCTCAGGGTTAGGGTCATACCTGCCTGGGCTACATAATCAGAGAGCTCCTCTATGTCTCTTTTCATGCAGTCCAGGGAGGTACGTCTCAGGTCGTTCACACCAGCATGGACAATGACTGTGTCATATTTGTACTTGCTGTGGAGTGACCCAGTGCTTGTGTTATGTGGCGGATTCTAGCGCCCGATAGGCAGCTTACTGTGACCCTCTCCTTGTTCAGCCTGGTGAGTGGGACGTCAGTGTGTCTGACTATGGAGTCACCTATGACAAGTATGTTTGGTGTTGTATTTGGCCTTAAGGGCTGTGACTGCTTTGCACACTGCTTTTGTGGTTTATGTGTTGCTTTTGGGGTGTCTTGAGGTAGCAGTTGTTTGGGTGTCTGCTTTGGAGGCCTCTGCTGTTTAGGTAAATTTTACTCAGAGCCTCCGAGTATGTCTTTGTGTGTTTATGTGTTTGATTCAGTGGAGTGGTAGCATTATGTGAGGCTGGTTTTGTGGTGTGTGTAGTTGCCTTCTCCTCCTGTCTGGTCTTGCCAGTCCTGAGTTGAGAGAGCTCAGCCTCCAGTTTGGCTAAATAGCTGCATCTCTCACAAGTATTTGTGTTATGTGGGAGGAGGAGAGGGTTGTCTGTGTACATGAGGCAGTTATAACATTGCCTCAAGATTCCCAGATTCACCAGCTGGACCGGAGAGGAGATTGACAACTGACCTTTGGACATGCTAGAATAATATTGGGAAATCCTTAATTGAAAACAAGGGCCAGTGGGGAGTGAGGGTGTAGTGCTTTTAATTTTTAGTGCTGACTTATATAATTGCTTTAGTGAGCAAGTGCCAGGTAACTTGAGTGCAATGTGATACAAGTAACTAAATGCAAAACGACAAACAGTAACTTTCTTTCAAGTGAAACAAGGAAATAAGTACAGTAAGCAATGCAGATATCACTAGTGATCCACAGAAGCGCTGAGAAGTTGCGAATTAGGTGAATTAGCTTCCAGGGAAATAACAAGCAAACAAACAACAAGTATATAAACAAAGCTAGATTCAGTAGGCCTGGATCTAGTCTATGATAGAGCAAACAAGGTGAACCAATTTCAGTAAGATACAGTTCAAATATTCAGGCACTATAAACCTTTAACCAGAAAATTCCCAGCTCAGAAGGGCAGAGTCCAGCCTCTTCTCCCACAAGAGTGCAGTCCACGAACCTTCTTAATGTAAAATAACTGGCCTGAAGCCCAAGTGCCTAAACCAGAACTAATACACTTGGACACTGGGCTCTCAATCAGCAGTTCCCAACTTAGAAGGATGAAAGCTACCTGTCCTGCCACCACAGTGCTTGCCACAAACCTTCCTAATGTAAAACAACTGGTCTGAAGCCCAAGTGTTTAATCCAAAAGACTTGAATGATAGCTACACTTTAATCAAGTTACAACCAAGCAGTAATAAATACCATTGAATACTTTAGAGAATGTCTGGATTAGTGCTCAAGTTACACAAACAAAGCTAGATCCAGCAGGCCCGAATCCAGTCTATGCCACAGCAAACAAGGCGCACCAACTTCAGTAAGAAACAGTTCAGATATGCATGCACTATAAGCCTTTAACCAGAAATTCCCACTTCGTATCGTAAACTGGTAACCAACAGATATCCCAAGGACTTGTAGATGATGTACAACTATATACCTGGTTTGAAAGATATATATATATATATATATATATATATATATATATATATATATATATATATAAATATATAAATATGTATACATATATATATATATATATATATATATATATATATATATATATATATATATATATATATACATATATATATATATATGTATGTATATATATATATATATATATATATATATATATATATATATATATATATATATATATATATATATATATATATATATATATATATATATATATATATATATATATATATATATATCTATATATGGGTCTACTTCATTTGCCCGAACTTCCAATTGCCCAACACCCATTTGCTCGAAATTTCATTTGACCGACACTTCATTTGACCGACGC
>NC_056728.1:896553177-896563177 GCF_019279795.1 Protopterus annectens | reverse complement strand
CTATAAAATTTAACCAGAACTAGTCTTTCACTGGACTCATTACTGTCAATTTCTCTTAGCAGTCTGTTATCAGTTCTTGGTAGGGAAATTTCTGTTTGGCCTCACCTTAGTATGTTGACTTTTCCCTCCCTAGTTATTTATTCTCAGTGCTTGGTTCCTTTGGTACTTTCCTTCAATAAATTCCAGCTCTCTTTTGTCAGTTTTCTTCTGCGGTACTTGTAGTCATCCCTCTTGGTAAAAATCACATTTCTCCATTCTTGTGTTAGCTTACATCTCAAAATACTTTATCTCTGTAAGTATGGTTGTTATTGTTTTTTTCTTATGGGCCTGCATCCAAACACATCCCCTCTCCTTATTCCAAAGCCAGTAAAAGTTACTGGGTTGCCTAAAATTCCATTATTGGCTAATAATTATACTGCCTAGATGTTAACAAAGAAGAAATTTGCGGAAAGTTAGTGAATATCGACCAGAAAAGGAGAAGGAAAAGATCTGGTTGGAAGAACCTTGCACTATTGAGCGAAAAGCAGTTCATATTTTAGCATTAGTAAAGGAGATTACCTCTAGTAATTCAGAAGAAAAATAAATCAAATGCTCTCAGAGCTGTTTACAATGTGTAAGACACTAGAGAAATATATAAAGCCAAATGACAAAAGGCTGGAAAAATAGAATAACATTTAAGTAGCCATTCAGATGAGCTGATAAAACTGCAGAAATTAGAAGTTGTGATGAAGGAAAGCATGACTTGAACATGAAGCTTCACAATAAGAACTGTTTCAAAAAGTAGCAGAGTTAGAAGACGTAACACACATAGAAAGCATGACATTTTTTGCTATGCCAGAGAAACTAGAAGGAATATACCGAATTTATTTTGTGAAAGTACAAATAAGCAACTGGTCTGATGTTCCACAGCAAGATTTATTAATTATGAGGGCAGCTCATGTATATAACTGAAATCTGGCTATGAGAAAGTAGTCAAGGCCTATGTTAGTAAGTATGCAATCATACAAGTAGAAAGAGGTGCTCCTGGCAAAGCTGTGACAGAAAGGAAAATGTTAAAAATTGGGGACAGCAGAGAATTTGTGGGAAATGATTATTCACCACCAGACAGAAGACAAGCAGGTTAATCCCATCATTAAGAGATGTTGAGAGGCAGGTGTGAGATTCAAATTGCTGTATCCATCTTCAAAATATTTCTTCTTTGTGAATCAAACATTTTGGATGCAGAATAAGCCAAAGACAAAATAAGAAAAGAAAATAGCCAAAAAGAGTAAGCTAGCAAGCTGAAAGTGACTCTGCTTCTCAATCATCTGAAAATAACAACACCCACAGAGAAGCTTTCCTAGTGAAATGTTTTTCATTGTTTCAAAGCAAAATGCTTGAGTGACAGAAAAAAAGCCCAGGACCTAAATAGAAAACTCAGAAGTACTTTGAACTTGAACAAGACACTGGTGCTAGGAAATTGTGGTGCTGAGGAAGCAGACCAGCAAAAAATGGAATTATTGGACTTATTGGAAAATGTAAAACATTAATCTCATTAAATATATTTTAGACATGAGGACTGTGGTTCTGCAGGAAGTAGCTAAAAAGACTGGAAGTTTGTTGACTCTGTCAAACTGGTAGATGAAATGTAAAATATAAACCCCACTTTATGTCATTAATGTTTAGAAGGACTTTGAAGGGTCTGAAAAAGTGACTATAACTAAAGCATTTTTTTGTTTTATCTGTTTACAAATTCCATGATGTAAATTTCTTGTTATATTGTAAAGCAATTTTGTGTAGTATGCAAAAAGGGGTGCTTTAAATGTGAGGTTGGGGGGGGGTATCAGTGACTGTTGTATGTGGTAGTGATACTAAAGTAAGAAAATACTTTTAGCTGTGATTAATCAAGACTTTATACTGTAACAAGATAAGAAAGGCTGGCTTCCAAGATGGCTGCACATTGAGTAACAGCTTAATTCTGTCTCTCCCAGTGTGAAAAAAGAAACTTAGCAGAGAAAGCCAGTGGATGTAGATTTCTGGGTAAATTTCAGTAACTGAGTAGTAACTGCATTGCCTAGATGCCAGGAAAACGAAGTATAAAGGACCTGGAGGAAAATCAGCTACAAAATGTAAGGAAAAAAAACACAAGACTGGTAGAAGTACTGCAGTTGTTCAGCAAGAAGCAGTGCAAGTTCCAGACAATCTTCCAGTAACCTAGAGGAAAGTATAAAGCAGCTGCACACAGACCTGGTTAAAATAAATGAAACACTGATGGAGTATATCAACACAAAAAATAAAACTCTGGAAAAATGGAAGAAGCTTTGAGCATGTATTCAGATAAGGTGACAGAACTGCAAAACTCAGAGGTTGAAATTAAGAAAAGGCTGGCTGAATATGAGACCGCACAAGAAGAGATGTTTCAAAAAATAATAGAATTAGAGGACAGAGCATGTAGGGAAAACCTGAGATTTTCTGCTGTACCAGAGATGTTGAAAGGAGCAGACTGTATTCATTTTATGAAAGCACAAATAAGCAACAGGGCTGGTATTCCACAACAGGAATTTGTAATTGAAAGGGCACATCATGTGTATGCTCCAAATCTGGTTACTAGAAAACAACCTAGACCTTTCATAGTAAAGATGCAGTCTTATCTGCAGAAGGAGTTGATTCTAACAAAACTGTGGCAGGACACAATGCTAAAAGTGGGAGACAGCAAAGTTTTTGTGGGGAATGACTTCTCATTGTACACCAGACAGAAGTGGAGTAAATATATTTTCCATTATTTAGGGAATGTCAAGAAGCAGGCATGAGATTTAAACTGCTGTACTAAGCTATCTTCAAAATATTTTTCCTGGAGGGACAAAATCATTATTTGATGAAGTACATGTTAAGGAGGAAATAGAAAAGTTTGTCCAATAAAGGGTGAGTTGTGAAACATAAGGAGGTCCTGCTTCATATCCTTCTGCTAAGGACTACAAAGAGACTGAACCTGTGAAATCTTTTCCACTGTTTCAATAGAAAATGCCTGAGAGAAGGAAGAATCGTAAGAGTCGAGTAGAAGAATCAAGAATACATTGAAAATAAAGTAGAGACAGGATTTGGGAGATGGTGATGAAAAGGAATAAAGCTAATAACTTGGAAATTTACAAATGGGGTAATAAAGCAATAACTATATTTGAGAAACATGGCAGAACAAGCAAGTCTGAAAATATTGGACTTACTTGGACTTTGTTAAACTTGCAAGGGACTTTAATGCATATGCCATACTTCATGTTATCAATCTTCAGAAAAATACTTGGGAGTGGGGAAGAGGAGGGAGAAAGTTAACTGTAAGTATTTTTTTCTTAATGGTACTATAATGGTGCATGATTTTCTTTGCAAGCTTTGAAGTAATTTTTTTTCAGTTATTTTTAAATGTGATAGGGATGCTAATATAAACAGATGCTTTTGTTTTTTCTTCTTCTGCCCCCTTTTTCCTTGTTCAGTTTTAAGCAAATATATGCTCTGCAATGTAAAAAAACATAATAAAAGAAAATTAATGTGCTTTTTCTCATGCTTGCATAGGGGAATGACTAGGTGAATGCCCTTGGCTTTATCCAGTAACAAGTTTTAACAGGAAGCAAGTAAATGAAAAAGAATATTGAATATTATAAATCTTTTTTCTGGTAAACAGTGTATCCTTATCAGTTTTTAGTCTGGTTTGCATGTCCCTAGAAGACAATCTGATAAAGAGAAATGGCTTGGAGAAAGTGTTTACTGAAAGTATTCAAGTGTTTTCTTAGCTGGGAGAGCTATAAATATAAGACAAAACCAAACATCACTTACTAAAAGTTCAGACTGTACCATCATCTTAGCATGAAAAATCTTTCTTTTTGGTTAACCGTAGTCTGTCTGTGTTGCTGTCAGTTTAGAACTTTCATTCTTATTAGGAAGGTAAAACTTTAAAATTTGAAGATGTCCATTGTTTGTGTGTTATTATTAGGTTTATAGGTTTTAGGGGGGGTGTTGGGGTGTTTTTTGTTTTGTTTGAGGGCTTTCGATAAAACAAAACGTTTTGTAAAATGTGACTCAAATGGATATGACAAGAAACAACTGTATAAAAGATCAAGCTGCCAAACAGTATATGCATGGAACATAAAAGTTCTAACTTGACATTTAAGAAAAAAACAGTTACATATAAAAGGTGGGAACAATAACTATATAAGAAAATGATCCTTTCTGTAATATCTTTAAATCTGAATGGTCTCACAGATAAATAGAAAAAAAAAAAGAGTAGTGAACTATATTAAAAATGCAGAGTGCAAATAGCTATACTACAGGAGACGCACCTTGAAAGAACTGAACATATGACTTTGAAAAAAGAAAGGTTTTCAGGATGGTTATTCAGTGGAATATCTGGGGCAAAGGAAAAGAGAAGTACTTGTATTAATTGCAAGAGGAGCTCCAATAATGATAGAAGAGGAAAAAAGATAATAATGGCAGATATGTAGTACTAAGGGACTAATGGCAAAGGAGGAGGATTACACTGGTATGTATTTGTCTTCCACCTAAAACTGCTATAATGCAGCGTAAGACAATTCTTGGAGAAATAATCAGCTTTCAGAAAGGAATATTACTTATAAGTGGGGACTGGAATTTGGTTTGCAACAGTGAAGATTTGTCTGTGGGGAGGGGCAGAAGGGAAAATATAACAAAGTAGGGTAGATTTTTGAAGAAATTTATGAAAATGTTTGGCATGGAAGATATGAATTCAGTACTAGGTGTTCAGAGTAAATTTACATCTTATTCTCCAAGATACCAAAACTGGGCTATGCTAGATAGAATTTATATTTCACAGGAACATGTGCACTTAATTGAAGGTCTTGAAATGCGCCCAATAACTATTTCAGATCATGCCCCATTAATAACTAAAATAAAAACACAAGGTAATGAAATAAAAATGAGACACTGTCAGTTTCCCACCTATCTGTTGAAAGGAGAGGAATTTAAGGAATGGGTTTTGAAAATAATTTAGGAGTTATTAGAGAAGATATAAATTTCTTCTTAAAATATAGCTAGGGAGTGGGATACAATTAAAGTGGAGTTTAAAACTAGGGTGGAAATAAAGGAAAGGGAGCTATGGTCAAGAAGTAATAAGAATTATTTAGAGGGACTGACAAATGTTAAAGTATTGCAAAATAGGAGGAAGCCCACAGAGCAAGAAGAGGAGCAACTGCAGAATGCTAAACAGAAAATACGGGACTACCTCAATAATATGCATGAGTTTAGAATTATTGCTGTCGAGCAACTGTTTTTGATAATAACTCTAGAGCACAAAAACTGCTGGCACAATGCCTCAGGCAACAGAAAGTAGAAAAGGCTATCACCAAGCTTAGGGAGCCTATAACAAGGAAGATAAGACATCCTGTAGAAGTACTAGAAATATTTAGGAAATTTTATGAAGGTATGTATAAATCAGAGAAATGTGGAAATCAAGAAAAGATACAAATGGAAGTGTTTATGGAAGAATTAAATATGCCAAGGTTAGAGGTAGATGAGGCTCAATTACTAACAGTTAAGATAGGAGGAGATGAGATAAGAATGGTGATATATATAACCAATCTACAGGAAAGTCCCCAGGAATAGATAGTATTCCGGTGGAATTTTGGTAGCTAGGAGGGAAAAAACTGATAAAGATCTGGAAGGTTTTGTTTAACAGTATCTTAAGAGAAGGAGAAGTACCAACATGCTGGAAGAAAGCAGTGGTAGCTGTAATACCTAAAGAGGGTAAAGATCCATCAGATCCAGTTTCATACAGGCCCATTTCAATACCAAATCATAATTGTAAAGTATTTGTGTCTATAATGGCTGAAAGAATGGCAGAAGCCGTGTCAAAATTGATAGATATGGATCAGTGTAGTTTTGTGGAGGGGAGGCAAACATTTGACAACATTAACAGAACAGTGAAGATCCAGAGGGAAGCAGAATGTAAGAAAATGTTGGTGGGCCTTGATGGAGTGAAAATATTTGACAGAGTAAGTTGGGACTTTATGTGTAGAGGAATGGAAGCATTTGCATTCCCTGATAAAAGTATAAGGTTGATTAGGAGGATATATGAGGGATTGGAGGTGAAAATTAAAGTGGTGGGGGGGTCCTCTGTGATAATCTGTACTTGAGCAGGTGAACCAGGCAAGGGTGTTCACTCTCTCCCCTTTGTTATTTGCACTATATTTAGAACCATTGTCAAAGAAAATAAGGGACTCAGAAATTCAAGTAAATAATTGGTATGATAGTCAAGAAAAGCTGGCTCTATTTGCAGATGACATTATTTTATACCTGACAAAACCAGAAGGGGACATTACACTGCTGCAGAAAATATTCAGACAGTTTCAAACCTTTTTGGGATACAAATTTAATGAAGCTAAAACAAAAGTAATAGCAGTAAATTATGTACCCGCACATGAACTGATAGAGCAATATCCATACTTATGGGGACATGATAAAATGAAGTATTTAGGAGTCTGAATTAAAAATGATACTGGTGTGGCAGTTAAGGATATGTGGGAAGAGATTAAACAAAAGATAATACAAAACCTGAAAAAATGGAAGCTCTGTTATATGGAAACTCCCAAAACCAAGGACAATCCAGTAAGTCAGAATGAATATTTACGAGACTTTGATCCCCCACCTCCATCCTAGCAGGCTCTTTTTAATTCCAGAAAGTCTGAATCTCCACTTTTCTTTTTGGCAACAGACAGTTTTAGAGAAATAGGTTTTGAAAACCATTCATTAAGGTCACAGATGGCAGTGGAAGGTAATTCCTCATCCTCCATACTAGACTCTTTTGTCTGAGCGAAGTGCTTTGGATCATGCAGAACTCTCTGCATTTAACATCGAAATCACCTGCTGTTCTGCTGTTACACATTGAACAAGTTTTGATTAGTTCGTATACCACAGTTACAGCCAATTGGCATTGCAGTATATGAACCAGTCAACTAATCACTCCTGAGGCAAAGGGAGCAAATGACAAATACCACAATTTGTCCAATCGTGCACCAGCAATAGTTTTCATGCCACTGCAATGTCTTCAAAAATGCATTGCAGGCCATGGGAAGATCACCTTTCTTTGTCTAGCATGAGGAGGATATTTTTGGTGTTTGCTGTTTGATTGTTCATGGAGCAGAGGAAATGGATTCATCTTTTGGGAGACAAGTGGAAAATCAGACAACAACTGAAGGACCAGGCAGTGCCAAACAAGAGTCAAAGTCTGCAGCATGTCAGGAACAGAGATCGGGCATCTTAAAACCAACCATATCAAAAGGCAGAGATTTGTTTCTGTGTGCAGTCTGATTTTAGTTGGAAGGAATGGTCCTAGTGGCACCTTTGCTGGGTTGCTGACTACAGTTGCTTCCTGGAAGTTTCATCCTAACCTTGGATTCCTGGTTCCTGAATTTTATTGTGCATTGTGCTGCAGCTGCTTTGTTTCCTGTATTGGACAGAGGTAAATACCTAAATATATAAATTGAATTGTTCAGACAGGAGTAGGGCTTGCAGTATTTGGTTATTTCTTGATGTTTTCTTTTATTTGTGTATTGACTAGTCTCTACTTTTGACTCTCTTGTTAGCTCTGTCCCTCTTACTTCCCAGTAAGATTGGTGTTTTTTGGAGAAAAGGTGGTAAAGTAGAACTTATTTTATTTATTTATTTTATTTGTTTACATTTGTTTACCTGGAAATTCCAACTGGACACAGATCCTTTTTCAGTGGAGGCCTGGGGAGAAAAGCTACACAGAACAATAAATGAGCAGCAGAATACATGAAGAACAATTGAATATACATACAATAGCAAATAATACGTACTGCAGCAAACATTAGCTATACATACAATATGAAACATAGTAATGAACGGATATACCAATATCTAGCTAAAGGCTAGGAATAAAGGTAGGATGTATATACAGATAGTACTATGCTCAAACAGATACTGTTCTAAACTCATATACCTAACTCTTGTATACAAATATTGCACTAAACTCAAGCAAGTATAAAGCAGAAGCTCCATATGAAGGTGGAACAAGCTAGAAGGGTTAATAGGATTGAAGGGGAAGATAGAGGAGTAAGAGAGGAGACTGAGTGAGTAGTATATGTGGTAGTGAGAGGAAGCTAGGTGTAAGTCAGTTGGATATGTATTTGGAGTCGAGATGAAGTGAGGTAGTTAAGCATGTTATAACAGTCTGAGAGACTGAGTGAGGAGGGAAGGGGAGGGTAAAGGGTGAGCCAAGCCTGCAGAGGAAGGAATGCAACTTTGTTTCAGAAAGTGTTTAATTCACTTTCTCTTATTCTGGCAATGTCTCAGGTTAATAGTAGTGTAAGTGTCTCTGTCCCTGATTATTTCTGGATTTGTCCCTGTTTTTTTTTTTTTTTGAGCTGTGAGACTGTTTCCTTCAGGCAGGAGTAGGGCTTGCAAAAGTTAGTGCTTTCCATTTGTGTATTGAGTAGTTCCTGCTTTGAACTCTGAAAAGTTACCTCTGTCCCTTTAAGTATGTCCTAAAACTGATGTAGAAAAGGTGGCGGTTATAACCTTCTTATTTCAGAAAATGCTTATTAATTCACATTCTGTTATTACATCAATGTCTCAAGTTAATAGTAATAAGTGTTTCTATCCCTGATTTGTTGAAAGCTAATGATGCATTTTATACGGCAGCATCCTGGGTTGAATACTGTTGTAATTCTTTTTTTTTTTTTTTTTTTTAATTCAGCTAATCTTATTTTTTTTAAAGATACACTTACTGTATAGTTCAGGCAGGAGTAGTCAGTGTTAGCCATTTATGTATTGATTAGCCCCTGCTTTTGATTTCAAAAGGTTAGCTCTGTTCCTTTTACTTCCTCCTACAACTGATGATATTGTTTGAAGAAAGTGTGCTGAATTATACCCTTGTTGTTTCAGTAAATGTTTATTAATTCAATCTCTTATTCCGTCAGTGTCTCAGGTTAATAGTAATATTCCTTTCTGTGTATCGACTAGACATTCATTTTGGCTCCAGTGTTAGTGCTGTCCCTTTCCCTCCCTCCTAAAACTGATTTTTTTGAGAAAAAGTGATGAATTATACCTTGCTGTTTCAGAAAATGTTTAATTCAGGCTCTTATTCCATCAATGTCTTAAGGTAATAGTAATATTTTAAGTGTCTCTGATTGTCACTGTTGTTAAGACTTTAAATTAATTGGTCTTGTCACAACTACTAACTTAATGACCATGACATGTAGGTTAATGTAAGATGTGTTCAATAGCTACAACACCGTTATTAATGCCTCGTGGTGAGATGCTACATCGGCATACAATAAGTGTGCATCTGAAGCATCTAAAGTATGAGGGATGCTGTTTGTTCTTGCACTTAGTGTACACATGGAATTGGTTGTGTGATATGTAACAGATCTGTATAGAAAATGTAGTAAATGTAGCATGTGGTAGTAATGAACATGTGATTTTAGTTTTGATTCTGTACAGAAGTGCTGTTTCATATTTGCTTATGGTGTGGTTATAGTTCTGTAGATTATTAAGTTTTGGATTTGACTCACAAGTGTATCTTATTTTACAAATGTTCAGTCAGGCTCCATGGGAATGGTGCATTTTCACGCAATGCAAAAACAAGTTGTTCCACATTTTGACTGTTTGTCACATATTGCTAGGGTTCGTGTTCCACATTGGCCTCTTAAGAGTTTGAGACCAATGTCTTTTGTTTCTTCCTGTTCTTTGTCATTTGCTGTCCCAGGGAGTGAGAAAGGGGATTTATTCAAGGATGTTTTTAGTGCCAAATAATAAAAATGCTTGAAGATCATTTCTGAATCTTTCTTTCCTAAACATGTTTGTGATGGTACCCAAATTCAAAATGATGTCACTTCACAGCCTTTTACCTCTTCTTCTTCATTCAAGTTTTCTTGTATCATTAGATTTAAAAGATGCTTATCACCACATCCAATTCATCCAGACTTCAGGCGTTTCTTAAAGTCCTGAGTATCTGGATCACATTATTAGTTCTCTGGCT